>NC_091132.1:140479605-140787105 GCF_040183065.1 Periplaneta americana
TTCATATAAAAATTAACAATGCCTTTACATCTCCTCAAACAGTCTAGGTCCACAAATAAAGTAAAACAAACATTATGAAGCACTTTTTTGTTGAACACTTTTTAAACATTTACACTTTTTGAACCCTTGTCCTCCAATGAAAGATAGTTGGCCAACCACTTGCCGTACACTAATTCCTTCTTTTCCTAATTCTTCAATGCTGATAAAATTTTCTTTACACAATATAAATTGGTTCCTAGAGTACAATAACATCAGTTTGCCAGCTTTGGTACCAAGTTGATAAAACTCATCCTAAATATTTATGATCACTGATATTATTGATTTTGCGTCAATTTTTGCATCCGGTACTTTGATTCTCACATTCTATCAGACTAAAAATTTTGGAACTTTGTTACAAGTAGCTGCTTTCATTTTCTTCGCTTGCATTTCAAGACCTTCTTTGGCAGCCTCTCGGAAGCGCTTCACCCCTGCAAACATGTCCGAATCTGCACAACGAAGGCGGGATTCTTCGATCTAGCTTTTACCAGCTCGCATCGGTAAATCCTAAAATTTACCAACATTTCTTGGTAAAAGTTCAAAATGTATGCATCTAATAAGATATTTTGGGGTTTTACCGCACTATAACGGTAAATGTTAGGTTATACCGGTAAATTCTACGATTTACCGTGGCAAATTCTACGATTTACCGGTCTTCGTACATTTACAGTAACATATACATTACTTTGCCATTTAGTTCAAAATTATTTCAATTCCTTTACTTAATGTTATTAGTTATCACATAACTAAGTACAAAAAACAATAAGTCTCAAACAGTTTAAGAATTAAAAGTATTTGTTAAACATAAGAAATAATTATAATAATCACAAAAATAATAACAATAATGTACGCCCAAAATATATTCAGTGATCATATTACCAGTCAAACAACAATTACTGTATTGACAAAGAAAAAGATACCCTTCCTACATATTACAATTTTATGAAAACATACTTTTATTACATTATTTCCATATACGTGTGTGGACATTGCTTGAACATTTATTCCAATATTGTTTCCATACAAAGTGCTTTACAATAGCTGTTTGTGTTGTGAAGATAAGATGTGAGTTTCGTGATGACTAGTGACATGAGATTACTAATCCTAGGAAGAAACCTGAGCCATTCTTCATAGTTGACTGCAAGATAGAACAAGCATTTTATGGATGGGGAGAATTTCTGAATAGCAACTGCAAAAAGAAAGCCCTTTCGTCTAGAGGTCCATTGCAATCTACAATATAAAATAAGATACTAAAAAGGTGTTCCTGATAATCATCAAGCGGACGATACGAAAGCTATATAGTGAGTTTCTATTTTAATTGCCAAAATTATTTTATCTTTAATTTTATTTACCGCATTTTAGTTTCAAATACTATTAAACATCCAAATTAGTATATAATAGTCATTTTCTAACATTATTCTAATTATATTTCAAACCACTGAAGAGAAATCAGAAGAAGAACAATGCGAAAGAGTTGAAAATCTTCAATCGCTTTATATGATGACATAATTCAAAATGGGAACATTCATTGCCTTCCAAATAAAGAAGCAGTTCTGCATTGCCGTAGTACAAGACCAATGAAAGGAAAATGAGAATTATATTTTGAAATTATACATAAAACGGCCAAAAACAAATTAAATGTTTGAGTTAGAAGTGGTGTTTCACTGTAATACACGCTGTATCCCATGTAACTCGAAGTTTCCTAATTGGGCCTTGATCGTTCTTATTCCAACTTCCAAAGTTTACACATTACTTGTTTATATTGCATTTGTCCATTGTTGCCACCCAAATTGAGAACAAAATATCACTGTATAATTAATAAGAAATGATCGTTCTTTACGTTCCACTACGTCAATTTCTGTTAAATATACACATAACTAAGCATTAAGTGCTTAAACTTTAAAATTCGTTTTTTTTTTCGAAACATTCTAATCTGCACCTTGATCGTTATTCTCGTGTACCTTTCATTTGTCAGCAAGGAATTACAATAATAAAAATGGGGCTTCACAAGCGTCTGAATAAGAATCTTTTTAAGGGTAAAAAATAATTATAAACAACAATTTATTTCCTTTCGATTATAAAGTTGATATATAAAATTAGTACACACAAAAAAGCAAAGCTCGTGCTCGTAAATGGTAGAAATTTCCTCTTGTAGACCTCTATATCTATTTATAGGAAATATAATTTTCGATACCTATTCAAATATTGGTTAGTTATTGTTTTATACGAAAAATTACTTGAACTGTTGCCAGCCCTTTTCAATCAAACTTAATCTATGATATAATGGCTAAACTCGAAGATACTGGAAATCAAAGTAATGGAGGAAAATCTACTTCAACACAGTTTTATAGATCGCAATCCTATGCAGTATGTCTGTATCCCAGTCCCCATTTGTGAAAGGTTAATATCTGACTTATTAACACAGCCCTACTACAGGGATATCATTTTATTTTTACTTCAATTTTTATTGTACCTGAGTTTTTTAATGTACTTCACTCCCACCCCTTCTACTAAGGAAGTTCAACCGTCCTTCACACAGATGCAAGACCGCATATACAGTCATAGTAGCCTTACTACGGTCATAGTAAACAGTACGTTCCAAAAATATGTTCACGTTTTCCAGTGACGAAAAAACTTTCAATATTGGATCATTTTCGCACAGGTACTGTCGTCCGTTTGCCTACGTCGTATCCCGGTTTCCCCCACCTGCTTCTATTCGCCTCTCTTTAAAGGCTAATGGCTGGGCTGTCTTAGCTCTTTTCTGAAAACATTAATTTCTGTTAGGAATTGGACGTCTACGTAATATTATATAACTGTTTAAATTAACTTAAATAAAAGGACCTCGTTAAGTAATTAACTGTCACGTGGTTTCCTCCCTTTCTACGACCTTGCGACATAAGCACTTGGACGGACAATAGATAGCATGTCTGAGTAATTTTATCTTTTCGGATCGGGCAGAAGTGAAGATTGAATTTACAGTACGTAAGGTACTCTTTTATAGAGTAGGTACAGAATTATTTCAACATGAGTTACTGATACGAGGTACGAACCTTGTAATTAGAATTACGTACAATAGTCTATAGTGCGATAATATGCACACTAGAACTGAAGCCTGTATCGAAATGAACGGCCACCATTTTCAAAAATGTGTTTAAATATCCATATTATGATTATTTTTCAATTTAACTTCATTCTCTATAGTGTACGCTAATGTGCTGTAGACAGTATAATATACACTGCATAATGAATACGTCCGCATGGACAGCTCAGTTCGTGAGTAAAAACACTCATTGTTAATACTGTACTGTATTTTAATTCAACAAAAACCTAATGAAAATTATCAAACTCAAAATCGCGATATTTCCTAGTTTACGTAAATGGATGAACTACTTTCCTTCCCTCCTATACCCAGTAAAGTGATTTGTTTGTACAGGGACATCATTTTATTTTTACTTGCATTTTTATTGTACTTGCATTTCTGAATGTACTTCACTCTCACCCCTTCACTAATGTCCTTGCTCCCGTCAGACACACAAACTTACGGCCGCTGTTGCATTCGAAGTCTTCAAGCAGTGAAGTAAACACTGCAGTGTATAGTGTGTTTCATAAATATGATTGCGTTTTCTATAGAAGAAAGAACCTATATTAATAATATCGTACTAAAAAATTATATTCAAGAAACGATAAATTCAATTTCAGAGAATATGCTTCAAAATGTTTTTAATAATATGCGTACTGAATTGATGCCTGCATTGTAATGAACGGCAACCATTTTCAGCAACTTGTTTAAAAATTCAGATTAGCTTTTTTGAATTGAGGTGGCTAGAAGCAAAGGAATGCTAGTGACATTTGTAATAACATGAGTTAAGTGCATCCAGTGTAAGCAAAAGTATCTAAAATTTTAGTGGAAAAGGGATATTTTAATCGCATCACACATTAAAATTTAAATAAAAAATTTCACCGATTTTACGAAAGCTTAAATATTTAAACCCCATTTTCTCAAAAGTAACTTAAGTGCACTTACAGCCCTTTACTTATGACTCCCTCAATTTAAATGCACTCTCTATATTGTATGATAACATCAATAATTAATATGCTAAATAAAGTAGACATTACATAACGAACATAGCCGTCTGAAAATTTGAGTTTTTGAAAAAAAATGTTACTACTCTACTGTATTTTGATAAATTCCGTAAAAGTGATGATCAAACTGAAAATCGTAATATCGTATTTCCCTACAACATAAATGGATACACTACTTTTCTCTCCTCCTATACCTAGTAAAATGATTTGTTTACATATTGCACTAGTAACATCAAACTCCTGTAATGGAAGGGGGAAATGGTGTTTCCGAGTATAGCCAGGTTAATGTTAAAAATGTTGGTAAAAATAAAGTGATGTCCCTGTATATTACGCTAGTATCATCGAACTCCACTCATGGAAGGGGATAGCAAACGGTGATTCCGGGTGTCAATAGTTGATCCAAAGGTATAGCCAGGTTAATATTAGAAATGATAGTAAAAATAAAATGATGTCCCTGTATAAATAGATACAAACTTGAAAGCATGGGTGACAGATTTGTGATTTAAGAATGAGAGAGTAAATCAGATTAAACATTCCTCAGGGTGCAGAACACAGTACAAGTGCTGCGAAACTTGGAATAACAAGTTAAGTACTTACAGATGGCGACTTCACAGCTCCGAAGCCAAGGTGAGATTGCAGTGGGTCGCTTTGAGAATGGGAGAGGGAAAAGTAGTTCGCTCCACAGAAACAATGCCCTGCTCGATTGAACTTTCGCCGAGGGAATCATTACAGTATTCTTGACGCTGCTACTCCTGATGTTACGCAACTCACTTCCTGTGAACAGGGAGCGTAATCCGCTGTGTAATGATGGAATGGTGCTGGTAACAGCGATAGTGAAAGTTGTGACATTGATGATGGCGGAAAAGGAAGTTGTATATATTGATACTGATGATAATGGTGATTATCATAGTGATGACTGATGACGATGGTTGTGTGTGCATGCTAAAATTATTATATCTGTTGTGATGGCGACGATATTGCTAGCGGTGAATAATGGTGATGCTGATAATGATTTTGGCGATGATGGTGATAATTATCAGATAAATACAACATTAAGATATAGCCTATGAATCATATGCGGAGACTGAGGAAAGCGGAAAAGAGAGAAAATTGTAGAATGCTGGGTTCACAGTGCGTCGGCAGAAAATTATCAACAGTAATCTCACTAGACGTTTTGATTTATCTAGAGAAAATCAAAACTCGAGTGGGATTTAATTGACTATTACACGATTAGAAGAAAGTATATAAAGATTAGAAGTAACGAAGTACTCCAATACAACAAAATATTAATTGACTTAAGAAAATACAACCGTCTTCAAATGTATTATTGTACCATCTCAACATTACAAATATTACGCTAGATGCATGCTAGATGGCAGTAGTGAGCAATGCCTTCTCGTCGAGAAGTTCTCGATCTATTATAGACGATGGCAATGTTACTAGTCAAGAAGGCTTTGTTGATTCAGTTTCATTTTCATTAAAATGCAACATTCCACTTCAATTATCCGAATCCCAGTAATCAACGTCACTTGACAGATGATTTTCAATAAATCTTAATATTAAACAATCTCTGATACGTGACTATACATAATATCATATAGCAGAAGCTATAACATAACCTAACTAATATACACAAGTGTTAGAAAAGTTTTAATTAACGACGATGACATAAAAAATAAACATGAATAATTTTAAAAGGAATAATTATTGAATGTACAATTTTCAAATTTGAATGTGGTTGGTGGTTCAATTGATGTTATATTGGACGTGTGCGTAATAGAAGTGGAACTCGTTGATTTAGGCCTACATCGTATATTCAACTTATTCAGAATTTCCGAATGAATAATTTTAAAAGGAATAATTATTGAATGTACAATTTTCAAATTTGAATGTGGTTGGTGGTTCAATTGATGTTATATTGGACGTGTACGTAATAGAAGTGGAACTCGTTGATTTAGGCCTACATGGTGTATTCAACTTATTCAGGATTTCCGAATGGTGCTCTTCATTTATTTGTAAATTGGATTTCAGAAGATGCATAGGTATGATCAGTGATTTTTATTAATTCTTGTTCTTGAATGCCAATGCGAGTTATATTTGAAACTGCTGTGCATCGACTGGAGTGGTTTGTATTTATATATATATATATATATATATATATATATATATATATTTTTTTTTTTTTTTTTTTTTTTTGACGTCCAGACCAGCGCAGTTTCAAATGTTGGCAAACAAAGAAACAAATGCTAGGGACGCGATAAAATTAAACAAATGCTAGGGACGCGATAAAATTGTGCGATAAGCAGCCATGATTGGCTGAAATACGTCCTTTCGTACCGTTTTATTGGTCAAAAGTAGTATGACGTAGTAAGAGTGTAATAGTCAATAAAAATTAAATGAATTATGGTTTTGGTGATTGTTTTGATAATGTTTGTAGTGATATGCTGGTTATGTCGATGATGATGATAATGATGATGATTGCGGTTTTGATTGTGGTAGTGCTGGTTATGTCGATTATTATTATTATTATTATTATTATTATTATTATTATTATTATGGTTTTGATTGTGGCAGTGATGATATAGGCCTATGTGATGGTGACACAATAAACATAGTAGGTATAGTAATAATAGTAACTGATGGTAATACTACTATAGTCGCGACGCTGTTATTCCCGGCGTGACTCCTCCTCTTTGCTTACGTCTTAGGAAGTGAAGGCTCTATAAAGTCTAGGTAGGTAGTATCGTTCGCCATTTTTGTTCTTTCGTTGCCGAGCTACCAGACGAGGAATCTATTTGCCACACCGTTAAACATTATCATGTCGTAGCTCCTATGATAATAAATCAAATGTACTATAATCCAGCAAATAATTTAGCGGCAAATAACGTCTTCGTGTGCTTTCTGCGAACACCAATAAAAGATCCAAAATGGCGGGCGATTATATTAAGTATTTATCGAGCCTTAAGAAATGAATAACGTCTTCCTCAGCGAATCACAAGACGCACACGTTTAAATGTAGCCGACCTGCAACGCGATTGGCTGCCGGAAATTAGAGCGACGGGACTATAATACTGATGGTTAGGGCTGAGAAATACATGCCGTTATACTTCCAGTGCGCTTCGTGCGCCTCTAACTTTGAGTACGTCTCAGAGTTGGGTGAGTTACGCAGTGTCTTTCGTTCGTTTGAACTCATGCTTATCATCACGGTAAGTTAGTCCTCAGCATTTGGATGCTTGAAAGCCACTCCTTTGACTTCGATACACAACTATCTGCTAAAGAAAATTTTAAAGACGTAATTTTCTTTGTTAAAGAAAAATTGCACTATTTTAAAGACATTTTACTTTCTGTCTGTAGAAAATACACCTAATATGGCTTTGACAAGTATCAATCTTATTATTTCACCATGTTGATATGATGGTGTATTACGATTTTGTTTTACATAATTTTTTTTCATTTCATATATTGTTTCAGTGAATAAGAAACCACATTTTGAAATTTTCAAAGGAGAATGATTGCCTGTTGCTATAAAACACAGCCTTATATCTAGAGAAACTTCGTCCCAATTCTGCAGAAACAATGGGGAAATATTTGAAATATTTTATACAAGCATTTTATCTCAAAATCTGTATCGTTATTTGAAATTAAGTCATAAATTTCGTCCTCGATATCTTGATATTATTCTTCTTTACAGGACGTTGAATGTTGCCTGTTACGAATAGCAGTATTCGTAATGTAACCGATCAACTAAAGTTCACTGCTGAACGAAACACACTGAAATCCCCCACCTCAACGCAATTACGTACTGGTACCTGAAGTCAGAGGCGCATGAAGCGCAATGTAACGGCATACAATTCTTAGCCCAACTGATGTTATAACGTTAATTGTGATTGACATGATGTTGATTATAATAATAATTGTCAGAGTGATTAAGGTAATGATGATGTTAATAATGATTACAATGATGGCCCAAACTTAGAACAGGAAGGATTCTTCATCATACTCGAAAAATATGAAGTTAATGATGATGATGGTTGTGGTAATGATGATGACAAAAATGGAAGTGAGTCATAGTTTCGATGTTGACTATGGTGATTGCTGTGATGCTGAGAACGTTGCAGCAAAGTTATTCACCATCGAAATTGAACATGAAGGAACAATTTTGTCTGGAGCCTTCTACCAGGCACAAAATTATTTTAGATCTATTTTAAATCTACGACACTGGACTGAAAACTTTACTTTGCTTCCCTAGGAAGCCTTGCTATGCATTTCATTGCCCTTTAAAACGCACCACCCTCGGTATTGCCAACGGCTAGACTACACAGGACGTTGGGTGGTAATGGTGGTGGTGATGATTTTATTTATTTATTTATTTATTTATTTATTTATTTATTTATTTATTTATTTATTTATTTATTTATTTATTTATTTAGTTACTTATGTATTTATTTAACCTGATAGAGTTAAGGCCGTCAGACCGTTTCTTCCCCTCTACCAGGGGATTACAACCACAATATTAAGAATACAATTACAATTATAATTACAATTAATATTAAATTTACAAATACAATAAAAATCAAAGTACTAAAAGATTAACTGATTAATGAAGGCTAGCCAGTTTATTATAAAATTAAGAAGAGAGAAATTTTTTTATTCATTAAGTAAAAAATTAAACCTACTCTACGCAGTAAGAAAATGCCTAATAAGTTTGTTTTTGAACGCTACTAAATTCCGACAGTCTCTGATGTCACTGGGTAAGGTATTCCACAAGCCGAGAGCGAGATTGTGTATGATGATGAAAACGATGATGTAACGGGAGGCAAGATAGATAGGTGTAGAGGTGTGAAGGATATGGGAAAGGAGAACAAGGGAATGAAAATGTCTACGTTCGTTAAGCCGTAGCCAGTTTAGAGTTTGGAATGATGGGGTAATGTGGTCAGCGCGACGGACATCGCAGACGAAGCGAACACAAGAATTATGTACACGTTGTAATCTTTGCAACTGGTTGACATTGAGGTCAGTGAGTAGAAAATCACAATAATCGAAGTGGGGCATTACTAGTGTTTCCACTAGTATTTTTTTAGTGGTAGCGGGAGAAATTTTCGAATGCTGTTTAAGGAATGCAGTATGGAAAGCACTTTTTTGATAATATGAGTTATTTGACTTTTCCAGTTTAAATGCGTATCAAAGAAAACTATAAGGTTTTTAACAAAGGAAGCAAAAGCGATTATTGTGTCGTTTAACTTGACTGGAAGAGCAGTAGTAATGTGGCATAACAGACGTTGATGTTCCACTAGGATTGCTTGTGATTTTCTTGCATTGAGAGTCAAACCAAACTTTCTGGCCCATGCAGATATAGATTCAAGGTCCTAGTTAAGATTGCGTGTTGCGTCATTGAGTGAGTCAGAGGTTGTATGGATATAGATTTGTAAATCGTCTGCGTAAAGGTGGTGCTTACAGTGCTGTAGAGTCGAAGGGATGTCATTTACGTAACTAGTGAATAGTAGTGGTGATAGAACAGATCCCTGTGGAATTCCAGAATCAACGATACGCCAAGAGGAAGTTCGACTTCCAATGGAAATCACTGCTGACGTTCGCTGAGATAAGAGGAGAACCAAGAAATCGTACTTTCTGATAATTGGAGTGAACGTAATTTTCTCGTCAGTAAGTCGATATTTACAGTGTCAAACGCTTTACTGAAGTCTAGTAGTGTCAGTATTGTAATTTTACGTACGTCCATTGCTTTTCGGATGTCTTCCGTTACAACAGAGAAGTCGCTGTACTGTGTCGAGTCCGAAAACCTGACTGATAGGCTATGTGTACAGGAGTTCATATCTGTTTAAGTAGTCTGTGAGTTGTCTGTGTACTATTCTCTCTAACGCCTTCGATAAGATAGGTAGAATGCTAATAGGTTGATAGTCGTTGGGAATAGTCGGCGTTTTAACTTTGGATATAGGGTGCACAAAGGCATTTTTCCAAGTTTTAGGAAATATGGATGTTGTCAGCGAAGCGTTGAAAATGTGTGTCAGTGTTGGTAAGATTATGTCAATAAGTTCGTTTATCATTGCGATACTAATGTCGTCAGAACCTGTCACTTTGGGTTTGTTGCGTTTAAGAGCTTTCTTCACGTCAATAGGTATAACGTGTGAAAAGTAAAATCTGTCTCTGAGTGGGTCAACACTTGAGGTTCTGCCATCGTCTGTCGCTGTGTGGTATGGTCAGTACTGTTTTTAGTGATAGCGATGATGAGTATGGTAGGATATAATTTCCTGTCCTGCCGTAACTCGCTCTCTCACTAACCATTAGTTTCTTTTCGTCGTTACAGTCCACAGAAAAAAAGTGTCACACATACACACACACTGCATACACAGACAAAATAGTGGGAATGTGCAGAAATGCTTATAATGCTTTAACATTCAGTGAAGAAATATGCATGTAAAAGTGCTAAGCTACAGTTAGACTACGGCGATCTTCGCCGACGATCATCGCTGGGATTTTGTCCCGTTGATTTGAATGTGCATGGTTTCTTTACAGGGATGAACGTCAATGAACATCGCTGGGCTCGACGAACACCGTCGGAGTTTGCCTTCGAGGCAAGAATCTGGCGATCATCGCCGAGAAACCAATTGTAAAATTACAGTAGGGCATGAACTAAATCATTTTCACTAATGAAGAGAAGATATTAATTGATTATGCCCTTAAACACAAATTCATGTTCGATATGAGCCAAAAAGAAGAACCAACGTAAACAATAACAAATCTATATTTTGCAACAATCAGAACTGTTAATACAATTGAGTAAAATGATTCATAATTGAAGAACACACGATGCGGTTGATTTAACTATGAAGCAAAAGTTAGAGTGTGAAATAGTAAGTGAAGAGGAATGCCGAGCAAAGGAGAGAAGTGCAACAACCTCCTTCTCACATAATTTTTTTTATTTATAACATTATTTCCTAAATAAATGCTCCTAAATGAAGGAAATATATATTGTAAAAAGTAAAAATAAAGTGTTTATATAATTGGTTTTTACCTTAAAGTTACTGCTAACCTTTCAGCTGGGCTTATTGGTTTGTGAATAAATGTTGTGAGTAATTTTACAATATGATTTTCAATTAAACTTAAAGAAAATGAAATTGTTCGGGGGAAAGTCTGAAATATTCCTTAAAATTGGTGGGATCATTTTCAAGATGCCTTTATATCAATGGATTAAAAGAGCCCTCTGTATATCTATTTCTAAACATGACATTAGCTACAACACTTTAGAGATCCTTAGGCTACTTGTTTTCACAGCAAAACTTAGGCTATATTATAACGTTATCATATTATCATCCACCTATCAGCTGATCAGTCATGGTCAACTATATAAAACAATTTACTATCCACCAACGAAGTTCGACGGTAAAGAAACCACTCTCGGAGGAACGCTGGCGATTTCAATCGTTCGGCGAAGCTCATTGTAGACAAACCATAGCTTTACCAGAGTCTAATATACGTATACAGTCGCGAAGCTCAATACGTAGTAAATATGCAAACATTAGATAGTTGCTCACCACTAGGATCGCTAATATCGCCTCATTACAGGCAATGCAAAATAGTACCGTCACAGTCTATTGTTTCTAGCATCCTCAAAACTCAAGCTTCGTGACTGTATATTTTGAACGATATTTAAAACGACTGAAAATTTACGCTGCAATTAACACATCTCAGAATGTTCCTGCCAACGCCATCTGTGTGTCCAACTCTCAGTTCCTTTGTAGAGCACAGGAATGTCAAGATTCTACCACAGTGTAGTATATACAGTCACGAAGCTTGAGTTGTGAGTGTGCTAGGAACAATAGACTGTGCCCATACTATTTCGCATTGTCTGTAATGAGGCGATAGTAGCGATCCTAGTGGTTAGCAACTATCTATGGAAGCATATTTACCACGTATTGAGCTTCGTGACTGTATATACTAGACTGTGATTCTACTCACTGACTGATTCTTACAATAATTGTGTTCATTTCATTTATTATTGAGTGTTAGACGATATGCATGGATATGAGTACTACTCATTGAATAGTGATGCATCGGCACCTCCATTTCCAGGGATACTTTCGCTTCCTTGCTTTCCAAGCTTACCAGAGGTTATGGACCAACATTTTTTCAGGCTTTCAAATTATGTGATTATCATAACTAAAGGTCAACTTGAGATAAAACGTCAGAAACTAGTCTCAGTAGAGACTATCAGCTTCAACAGGACAATCAATGTTCACTCTTATATAAGGGAATCAAATACATTTCGTTATGCCATGAGTCACTTATAGTAGCTTATCACCTCTTTAAACTCGAAATATGTTTAGAAAATTGAAGGGTTCAGAGCCATAGTGGGCCAAGCACCATTTTTTAAAAACGGAGAAAGCAAGGGTTAAAGTTAAGTAAATACCACAGTTTAATGAAGATTGATATATAATTTAGTTTTAATGTGTATACTTTATATTACTTGCTATATATTTCCATTGAATTATGGTAATAACTTAATTTTAACCCTTGTTTTCTACGGTTTTAGTAAATGGCGCTTGGTCCACTATGGTTCTGAACCCTCCAATTGACTGGCATATAAATCTCACATCATTAACATTACTATTTACATTTCTTAAATAGTGTAATTATGACTGACTGTGAAAGGAGAAACAAATTAATATGTTAGTTAAGAAAAATAATTAAAAGTTGTAGAGCAGGGGTGGGAAATCTTAATTAGTGCTGTGCCTCGTATTTCAACCAGCACGAGTTGAATTGTCTAAAGTCCGAGAATGTGACCAATGATGTTCCTAGTTGTACCTGACTAGCATGATTTTCTCACAGTCACTACAGTATACTCTATGACTGAATCCTGGTGCATACCATTAAAATTCACCTCATGTGCCAGGATTGCAATGCGTGCAGTAACTTGCAAATCACTGATATACACCTGAAAGAATAAAAAAGAAGAGAGAGGAGATAATGATTATTTGTAATTGGATATTTTACGACGCTTTATCAACTACTGTGATTATTTAGCGTCTGAATGAAATTAAGGTGATAATGTCAGCGAAATGAGTTCAGGGTCCAGCACCGAAAGTTACCCAACATGTGCTCTTAATGGATTGAGGGAAAACACCAGAAAAAACCTCAACCAGGTAATTTGTCCCAATCAAGGTTTGAACCCAGACCTGCTCGTTTCAAGTTTAGGCATGCTAACCGTTACGCCACAGCGGTGGACATGATGACGATGATGATGATGATGACTATAAAGTAATAATTTATTCTAATTATATTTATGATTATTCTTTTCATTTAAGAAGCGGAATTCACTGATAACTCGGGCGTCGATGTATTGTAACCCTGGGAATTCTACAGTCACTTGCTCTGTGGAATGTTGATAATGGGATTTGGTGTTATGGGCATATGTGTAGCAGTTTACCCTTCCTCTTCACACTTGTAATAGTAGTAGCAGTAGCAATGATACACTCATAATAATGACCATGTACAATACTGAGGCACAAGGTAGTCTTGGAAACAAACTCAGTAATAGCATCTCTTTTAATGCTGGGGTGAAACAGGGAGACGGATTATCCACAACATTATTTAACCTGGCAATACATCAGGCAATCGAAAAAATAGACCAAAAAGGCATTATATTCCTCAAGTCAAGCCAAATATGTGCATACGCAGATGATATTACCATCATCACTAGGAACCTGGCAACCCTTAAACGATTAACTACAGAACTTTCTAATGCAGCTCAACCAATGGTATTAATGATTAATCAAGAGAAAACTAAGTATGTGGTAATGCCTACCGCCAAAACTAGAAACATTCCTCAAAACATATCAGTAGGAGATATGACGTTTGAAGCAGTTAAACAATTTAAATACTTGGGCGCCATAATCGATTACAACTGCGAAATGAGCGCAGCTGTTAAGGACAGAATACTGGCAGGCAACAGAGCATACTTTGTGAATGTTAAATTGCTTAGTAGTCGGTTAATTACAAGAACTACCAAACTAAACATATATCACACTTTAGTTCGACCGGTAATAACATATGGACCTGAGGCATGGACACTAACTAAAGTAGAAGAAGATCTCCTACGGTGTTTCGAATGGCGGATACGTTATAATGAAGAAATCAATCAACTGATTGGGGGACAAATTTATAAAATCCCAGAGGTTGAGATGGCTGGGACACATACAGAGAATGGACGAAAACAGAATTCCCAAGAGAATACTACAAGAGAAAGTCCACAACAGAAGAAGGAAAGGAAGACCTGAGAAGAGATGGCTGGATGGGGTCATCAGGGACCTAGAAATAATGGGAGTGAGGGGTTGGAGGAAGAAGACTGAAGATAGGACAGAATGGAGGACTGTTGTACGAGCGGCCAAAACCCACCCAGGGTTGTAGTGCCAGTTTATGATGATGAGTAGCAATGATAACGGATTAATGAAGTTGTTGTTCAGTCAACTGTCCGAAGACAGGTCTGAGCCTCAAAAGTGATACCAACAAGGTCAGGCGATAATGGGTTAGGAAGGCCAGTTCCTTTCCCCCTCCATTGCATATATCGCAGATTAGGTAGGGGAAGGTTGCCTATATCGTACCTCTTTTCAGTATTTCTTTATTTATTTCGAAATGTCCACACCTGTGGAGTAACGGTTAGCGCGTCTAGCCGCGAAACCAGGTGGCCCGGGTTCGATTCCGGTCGGGACAAGTTACTGGTTGAGGTTTTTTCCGGGATTTTCCCTCAACTCAATATGAGTAAATGCTGGATAACTTCCGGTGTTGGACCCCGGACTCATTTCACGGGCATTTTCACTTTCATCTCATTCAGACGCTAAATAACATTAAGATGTTGATAAAGCGTCGTAAAATAACCTACTAAAATAAAATAAATTTCTAAATGTAAAGGAATTTTAATTGCATATATTATTAGACATTGAGACAGTACCACGGGACACAATATATATATATATATATATATTTTTTTTTTTTTTCGAAATTTTTGAACAATTATTATCAATTGTTTCTAAAAGTCATTATTTAAAACTCTGCTCCCAGTTTCATAAATCGTACCTGGAGGTTGCTTAAATCGTACCTATTTGTAAAATATTACATATAACTTTCAAAATAAGAACTACGCTACATAAAAATAACATAATGCATATTATATTGTTGTCATTTATTATGTCATTTTATTAATACAAATGGGAAACTGAAATGTTTTAAAATACAAAGATTTTTGTAATATACAAATCAAAAATAATATTAATATCTGCTAAGACGAAAACACGTAGGTCCACTCAAGATTAAATCCTATTTAACACAAACGAAAGATACCTACTTGTCAGATTCTGTCATTACACGTCACAGACAAAATGAGGACGTTCTTGTGCCGTAGAAACTCGTGCACATGTCTCATGCACCCATTCATTGCACACAGAGCAAAGAATCATATCTTCAATGACAGCTTCTTTACAGATAAAACACAACCAGTCTTCTTTTACATCAACATGAATCATATTAGAAGCTTTTTTCGTTCTTTTTGATAGCTGATTGATTTCCTTCTTATTCTTCTTTTTTTTTAAGTTTCTCGTTTCGGTTTCTTCTGCTACAATTCATTCTAATAGGGACTTGAAGTTAACACAACAGCTTGCTGAGCAACTTTTCTCGTTCTCGTTTGAACTGAAGTCTTTCGTTTAGAGAGAGGACTAATTTCATTTACTGGAATCTAGGATTTAGTAAGTCTAGGTGATTTAGGACTGACGATTCTGCTCGTGGATTGCTGATTAATGCTGTTACTGGTGATTGGCTGGTCAGTGCCCTTACTGGTGAAAGGTTGGTTAATGCTGGTATTAATAGGTGGCTGATCAATACTGCTGGTACTCGTGGATGGCTGATCTGATCTTCAAACATCAGAATACATTAGACCAATTCCTCTTCTATTTCCCGTGGGAAAGCTGTATTCCTCCCGTTGAAGGGCCCGTTTGCAGGACGATCCAGCTTCTCTTTACCTTGCCCATCAAATGTCGCTTAAAAGTCGGTTTTAGAATTTCGTACTTATGGCAACATTCATTCAATCCCACTGTTCCGGGACGAAATTCATCCAATGTCTTAAATAAATTACTTCGTTCCCATTTTCCGTATTTTCTTTTGGCCATTATCTATTCTGAAATTTAAAAATTGTATGCACCTAACGTGAATTGTTCACGTTGCCAAAATCGTACTGGTACGATATGAGCAACCTTTTAAAGGTACGATTTAGGAAGTTAGTACTCCAAGCAAACTATTCAGATTATAACCTAAACAAAGCTGTTACAATGACTGTTTTTACCGTTTAAATCAGTGATGTCAAAGCAAGCACATTTTTCTGACCTTGACGTCGTGCTCAGGCAGCAAGCGCTAAGTATGGAAAGAGGAAGGGTTGTGTATATGAATAAGCAACCTGTTGGATTAAGAAAACAGTAGTGCACAAACTTCAAACGGAACGTGAAATTTTATGTCGTTATTTTTATATGGCTTCTTTCTGTTTAATATTATCTATATTGTCTGTAAAACACTAAAGTACTAACACTGATTTCTTAATATTGCACTTGTGTTTTAAATCTTAATAACATAATAGAGAGTTAAGAAGGAATATTCACTTAAATGCCATAGTAGTATAATATTATACTGTATTAAGTGGATGGAATTCATCATTCATAAAGAAAGTGATATTCCAAAGAAAGAGATTGAGTATGACATGATAAGTTGGAATTTATATTGATGGTATCTTTAGCCTTACAAAAGTAATCAATAAACTTATCAAAATAATATTACAGTACAAATCAAAGCTACCTAGGTACTGTATCTGTTTTAAGTGTAACTAATATTACATAACAAAATTCTTATCGCATTATGCTTTTAAGGTGATATTTGTGAGCAACTTCCTATCATCAGAATATTAAATTATTTTCTCGAAATCTGCTGAAGCTATAGAGCTGACATTTTTACAACACATGGGCACATATCTTCTTTTTTTCATTTCATTTATTACATTCCATGGACCTTACATTAGCAATGAAGCTTTAAGATGTGGAACAAGTCAAAATTTTACAAGATTACAATTACAATTACAATTTTTACAAATTTTTACAGTTTTTACAATATTTTACAATTTTACAATTTAGCAATTTTCTACAATTTTTTACCATTTTCTACAATTCTTTACAATATTTTGACGAAATGTAGTGAGATGAGGTGAGGCCCGAGGATTCGCCAAAAGATTACCTGGCATTTGGCTTATGGTTGGGGGAAACCTCGGAAAAAACCAGAAAGGAATCAGAGCAAAGGAGGTGAAATAAAGTGAGGCCGAGGACTCACCATAGACCATCCGGCATCAGTCCCACGGCTGGGGAAAACCTCGGAAGAAACCAATCAATGAAACCAAATGTGGGATCTAACCCAAGCCCGAGCGCAGCTCCGGATCAGCAGGTCAGCGAGTCTGCTGACTGAACTACATCGATGGCTCTACTAAAAATATACAGCACATAGCCAATCAGATTTTTAAATTTACAAACGCAAAGGATTATTCATCAGTTGAGCTATAAAATATAATATATAACAACCGCGGCAGTTGCGAGCGTCGTTAAATAAAACATAATTTATTAATTCCCTGTACTAGAAGTGAGTAGAACATCGATTCATTTATTTAGATATAGTTAATATGTTTCTGTCTGTACTAGAAGTTTCGATTAATTTCTTTAGATATAATTAATGAATATGTTTCTGTCTGTACAAGAAATGGGTAGCACATCGATTAATTTCTTTCGATAATATTAACGAATATGTTTCTATCTGTACTAGAAATGAGAAGCATATTGATTAATTTCTTTAAATATCATTAATGAATATGTATCTGTCTGTAGCATATCGATTCATTTCTTTAGATATAATTAACGGATATTTTTCTGTCGTACTAGACGTAACATAACAATTCAATTCTTTAGATATCATTAATAATATGTTTCTGTCTGTACTAGAAATGAGTAGCACAGTGATGTCAAAGCAAGCGCATTTTTTTTACCTTGACGTCGTGCGCGAGCATCAAGCGCTAAGTCTGGATAGAGGAAGGGTTGTGTATATGAATAAGCAGCCTGTTGGATTAAGAAAACAGTGATGCACAAACTTCAGGCGGAACGTGAAATTTTATGTCATTATTTTTATATGGCTTCTTTCTGTTTCATATTATCTATATTGTCTGTAAAACAAAAGTACTAATACTAATTTCTTAATATTGCAGTTGTGTTTTAAATGTTAATAACGTAATAAAGAGTTAAGAAGTAATATTCAAATAAATTCCATAGTAGTACAACTATACTGTACTAAATGGATGAAACACATCATTCATGAAGAAAGTGATATTCCAAAAAAAGAGATTGAGTATGACATGATAAGTTGGAATTGATATTGGTGGTACCTTTAGCCTTATAAAAGTAATCCATAAAATAATCAAAACAATATTACAATACAAAGCAAAGTTACCTACTGTAGGTGCTGTATATGTTTTAAGTGTAGCTAATATTCCATAACAAAACTCTTATCGCATTATGCTTTTAAGGTGATAATGCTGAGCAACTTCCTATCATCAGAATATTAAATTATTTTCTCGAAATGTGCTGAAGCTATAGAGCTGACATTTTTACAACACATAGGCACTTATCTTTTGCTCATGATGTAACAGTAGTTGCTTTGTTAATTCATTCCCTTACAAACAATTTCCATGCGAATATTTTCAAAATTTTCAATACACTATCTTCAGTAATACGTATATACGGTATATTAGATTTACGAAAACATTCTGTAAGGCTACTAAATAAATAGGCCTATATCTGAAAATTTCACTTTTCTATAAGAAAAGTTGAGAAAATGTTTCTTTTGAATAAAAAATCAAACTTGTGAAAAATGAGCATTAAAATTAAAACTTACATTCTTATATTGCACTTATACTTCTCAGACATATTTAAAAATTAACATGGATATGGTTTTAATAAGTTCTCTTTCCTTTATCTATTGAATCAGTGCTGGCCATCCCTGAATATAGCTCGACCAAGCGACATATACCACCTCTTTCCTTTCCGCTGTAGAGCGCTCAGGCTCTCCTGGGCTCTGATGCGCGCGCTTGCTCCTGTGGGCATCAATTGACATGCCTGGTTTAAATAATTAAAACTATCTTATATGCTAGGTGTAATAGAAGACATTCATTAATACACCTATCGTCTTGGGCGAAAAGTGGGAAACTGAACAAATGTCAGTGTCCGAAAACCCGACCCAGTCAGCCTAGGATTATGAAGAAAACATGAAATAGTGATAGCAAAAGTATAAGTTCAAAATTGGGACTCTTTGCAATTTGATCACAAATCTGCAATGTGGGACGTCAATAGAACTCCAAAGATGAAATTAAACACACAGAAGCAAAATATGTCAATAGCCACCATAAATGCGACTACAAGTTATATGATTCCTCTAGATTCAAAACCCCCTAAAGACCATTTTGTTCAGAATTGAGTTATGCCCACATATTGCTTGCTAAGAATGAATTCTAATGATTTATATAATTTGAATTCAAAGAGCCACTAAATTTGAAGCAAAAGGTTTGTTAAAAGTCACTGTTAGGTTGAAAATTCCCTCTATTTTCCAACAGTTACTGTCAAAATCCTTTAATTTCTAAAAGTGGATATAGGGGATTTTGAATCTATAGGATTCATACGAGGTTTGGGTTTTACTATTTCAATGCTGGTGAACATAAGTATCAGCCACAGACGTAACTAAAGCGGTAGTTTCCCCCAAACTGTAAGCTGAATGTCAGGTAATCACGTAACGAATCCTCGCCCTCATCTCTCCAGTTACCATCGTGACATTACCAATTCCATCAACTCTAAAAATCCAACAGTTGATGTAACATAGTTAAATAACAGCATAAAAAGTGGAAGTGAAATAACTCTGCAGATTTTCAGAGCGAATAGCTCATGTTTTATGTAACAAAAAACTGTAATATCATATTGGTGGAAAGTCCATAGTTTTCTCAGAAAGAATTTCTTTTTTTTTCAAATGTTTACCATCCCCTTATTCGGTAACTATTGCGAGTAGGATCGTGATTTTTGTCCTTATCGATAGAAAATCTAATAAAGAATCCTTCATCCCTCTGGCGTATTTCAATAGCGTGGGCGGTTTTCCTGCAAATATAATTAAAAAGTCACTCATTTGAAGCCAATGATCGATGCGACCAGCTTGTTATATTGTAGCCAGAAAGGGAGATGAGAGGTAGTTCACACATTCAAACAGACAGATATGAGTTCGTTGACCTCTTACATCTGTATTACAAGAAGAAAGAGCAGTGTGTTAACGGCAATGTTGCCAGACTGCTGAAACTTCCAATTCAATTTTCTAATTAATCGTACATTTAATCTCAAATCGTAATATAGGTTATAGGTGTATCCTGTCGTCCCTTTCGATCTGCAGGACTATTTCACTTCCCCTCTGTATAACTACCATTAACTTTGGATCTACCTTCATGTTCAAAATAAAAGAGGAGATGAAAACGGTATTAAACGCTTTGGGTTCATTGCAAATGGCAAACATTTTCTCACCTAATTTTCAGTCAAGATGAAAACAGATACAACCTTCGAAAAGTGCATTACATTTATCTCCACCAGCAGCACAAAAGTCTAATCCAAACGTCTTCTGAATAATCTGTCATTGTTTTCCCCATTATTAAGTGATAAGCAGAACTTATTTCAAATAGCATGTTGTCGTCTGTATAAAAAAGGAAGCTTTTGTGTGTACACACAAGACAGCGCCCCTATCAATACATCACCCTGAGAGCGGATGTACGTGGCTGCGGGGTTGACACGGACGTCACACCCCATTATGGAATCATAATATCTTCTTTTGGTCGTCACCAGACAACAAATATTTGACTCCAGAAATAGAAACAGCTGACGATAAGTGGTGCTTCCGTTTTCAGTTTGAAAAGCAACAAGTAGGAAAGTTTACGTTACCGATCTGTTGGACTCACAGAAATTTTTCCAGCGGAAATCAGGACGAATGAGTCACATTATTTAATTTACATTATTAAATATTATAATTAATATTTTTAGAGCCTCTCTTAATAATTTTGTAAGATTTTTAAAAGCTATATTAAAGGAACTTTAATAAAATGTTGCTTAAAACGTAGGTAAAAGAATTGAGAATGACATTAGCCTTTCAACAAATTTTAATTTACAATTCATTTTTGTTATGATCAGCTAAGTCCAATACTAATGTAGCTATATATCAATATATTTAAAAAATTTCAATCTTATGGCTTAACGCATTAAGCTACAAGATTGAAAAATATTTAATATATTGATATATAGCAATAACAAATTTTAAATTATAAGTCAAAGTGGAAACAACATTTCAATAGGATGCCCCGCAACAGGTATCCTAGATTAGGGCAAAAGAATTACATTCCGGCGGGTACAATAAACCTTGGAAGATCACTGAAGAGACTTTTCAGTCTCTAACATAAGACAGGAAAGGCCCAATCTGTAGCCCAACACCTTGGAAGGTACACAATGATGATGATGATGATGATGATGAAAATGCGTAAACGGTAACATAGGCCTAGTAATAATAATAATAATGATAATAATAATAATAATAGTAATAATAAAATAGACGATAGAACTATATATTCAAATGATATACGGGATAACAACTCTCCTGACATGTCCAAAGGTCAGATGACGTTAGACTTCCAAAAATATAGTAGTGATGAACTGCTAGCCTACAGAAAGAAGACGTGGAAGACCAAGGTAGACGTGGATAGAAGATATAAGAAAAACTATGTCATATAGGAGCTGATTAATCATGACATATGTCTATGGAGATTAGGAAACCGGATATCGTCATAGAGTGGTGCAGAACGGATTACGTAATAATAATAATAATAATAATAATAATAATAATAATGCAATATATAAGTATCAGAGAAGTTTTCGAATAATGGGTTTAGTAGCTGGAAATAAAGAGAATATTTTCTTACGATACTTTTCGATTGCCGGTAAAATTCATGCTCTGGGAATAATAAGTTAATTAAGTAGTAAAATATCGCTGCAATGGAAAAATATTGGGAATAAATTTGAGTAAAGAACAAAAAAAGTTTCCTTCCCAGGCAGGATTCGAACCACGAAAGCCCTAGTTACCAGTCTATCGTGCTCTGAATGAACAAGGCTCTGAAATCAGCTCTGTACAAGGATAGGTCCGGTTTTTATGCCACTACTGTACATTTACGTCTTAAATGTTGATATATTCTACATTTATCAATCTCGCCTTGCCCAAGATGCGTTTCAGTATTCCTATATCACGAAAAGAGGAGTGAATCCTTGTAAATGAGCATTCCATTTGTCCTGTTTATTTCCCATGATTGAGGGGTTGGAATTGGGTTCCCTTAAAGTCGTGGTTCTATTCGACTTTGCTATCTTGTACGCACCAATCTTAGATTATTATCAGGTGACAAGTCTGTGTACATTGCCACCAACACTTGGAAACACTATCACTTAAACCGCAGCAAGATGTAGAAGTAGCCTATGAACAGCCGACAATTCCCCCCTTCCAATCGTCCAATTGCGGCTGGTCAGTTGCCATGACGACAGTTCGGTGTAGCTTAAATAAGTGATTCTTCCCTTTATAAATTATGAGTTTCATAGCATATAGACCTAACATTTCTCTTCCTCTGACAAGCAAACGTCGCCGGAGCTACATTGTGACAACATCTAAATTTTCACGTGACTTCTGTCAGAATACTTTATGCCAAATTACGTATCCAATGCAAATGGCAATACCAAAGAAATTTCCATGCTACTGCATAAAACAAACTCAAGTAACCTGATTTATGAACTTCGACGGATGGAGATAGCGCTCTTTATTTTATTTTATTTTATTTCATTTTATCTTATTTTATCTTATTTCATTTTATTTTATTTTATTTTATTTCATTTTATTTTATTTTATTTTATTTCATTTAAATGTACCACCAACAGAAGTAAGCTTCTAATTATAGGTGGCTTACATTGATACATATACAAAATACATAACAAGAAAAAACAAAACAGACAACAGAAACCGGTAACAGATGCTAGAAAATAATATTGCAGTTAATATAGTGCCATATGTCAATATAATAATGCAAAATTATTTAAAAACTAGAGTAAAAACATTATAATACGCTTATTCATTTAAATATCTAAGAAAATACAATTATTTTTAATATCACATTAACAAGGAGCCATTATCAGACCGATGTCACGGATCGAACAAGGAGTTTTTGAGGTGAAAATACATTGGAAATAAAAATACCCGTGTTTCAGCTTTCTATCCCGTAGGCCTCCGTTCGGCCTAAAAAAAAATTATTAAAGTTGAATTATTTTGACAGTGGATGTAGGTCCTTCTTCCATTGAAACCCGGTATAAAGGCAACAAGCATCGCACCCCAGTCTTGAAGTTGCATACATCGTCGCGTTGGTGGTGAAGGGTCCTAACCCACAAAATTTTTATTTTTGACTTAAAACCATTGATGGAATCTAGGAAGTCTAAATTTTACATTAGTTAAATACTCTATGCGATTTGTTAAAAAAATTAAGAGATATTTGAATTTTGTGAAAAACCCTATATCACAATTACTGAGTTGTGAATAGACTTAAGTGACTTACATCCATTCATAGTTCCATTGGATAGAAAAATGCTGGAATGTTTGTATGGTTATGAAGGGTCTTAATCCACCTGTATGTGTCTTAGATCCATTCATAATTGAAGAGGTGAAATCAATAACCATTCAAGTCCATTTACACAAGTTTCGAGAAAAATGCAAAAACTTTTTTTATTTCTTACCTAATTATTTTTTTTTTTTTTTGCACGTAATATTTCTGGTTGTTTTAGAGATCAAGACAAAGTAGTATGCCAACTTTTAACGTCGTAACACTTGTGGAAATATCAAAATTTAATTTCAAATTTGCAAAAAATGAATGACCAGAGGTGGACTTGAATGGTTATTGATCTCACCGCTTCAATGTCATTTGAACAGGAATGCTCGAAAGGTTGTGGATTATGAAGAGACTTAAACCACATAAAACACTTAAATTATTTAATTTTTAATTTTTGGGAGCTTAGGTATTTGGACTTCTGGCAACACTGTTTGATTATTAGACGTTTCAGTTTGCATTGCTGACTTCCATATTGAGCTGTGAATTCAGGTAGTGGTATAGTTAATGTTTTGTGCTCTGTAATTTTGTTTTTGCATTGAAAGTCCTTCAAAGTAGCATATTTTTCAAAGAAAGATTGAGTGGCCCAGAATTTCGAACCAACACAGTGAAAAAGATACCCAGACAAAGAGAAACAGATTTTCTTACTAGTGATATCAGCAGACTGCACTCAGAATCCCTGCCAATTGAGAAAAGGAAACTGGATGGCTTACTTCGACTGTGTCACACCAATAGCATCCCAAACCATATCATTCATTTTATGAATCCTTAAAACCGAAGGTTGCAACATCTACTACAGCAACTTCATCAGAAGAAAATGACATAATTAATGTTTTGTATCATTTGTTCAATGTAGTATTAACCCTTTCACTCCTGTGTACATCACTTTTTCAAAAAGAGTTTATCCTAATTTAAAAAGTATTGTACCAATAGTGTAAGTGTAAATTTTTAACTTAGAAAACTTCTATAATACCTGAAAATATTTGACATTAATTTAATTTTAGGCCTTAAATGAGTTTGAAGAGCCCTTTGAATAATTATTTAGAATGGTTTTTGTCCTGTGCTGCAAATAAAAATTCAGGCCAGGAAGGATTAATATACCAATTTTCTGTAATTGATAAGTTTTTAATAAAGTACTGTCAATGCGGATGAGGTGAATATGTGAAAAGAAAATCCACAAACGATTAGGGAAAATAAGAGAATTTTACTTGAAGCAAGTAAAGAGATAAGTTTGGAAGTAAATTCCGAAAAGACAAAGTATGTGATTATGTCTCGTGACGAAAATATTGTACGAAATGGAAATATAAAAACTGAAAATTTATCTTCTGAAGAGATGGAAACATTCAAATACCTGGGAATAGCAGTAACAAATATAAATGATACTCGGGAGGAAATTAAACACAGAATAAATATGGGAAATGCCTATTATTATTCGGTTGAGAAGCTTTTATCATCCAGTCTGCTGTCAAAAAATCTGAAAGTTAGAATTTCTAAAACAGTTATATACCGGTTGTTCTTTATGACTGTGAAACTTGGACTCTCACTTTGAGAGAGGAACATAGGTTACGGGTGTTTGAGAATGGTGCTTAGGAAAATATTTGGGTCTAAGAGAAATGAAGTTATAGGAGAATGGAGAAAGTTACACAACAGAACTGCACGCATTGTATTCTTCACCTGACATAAATAGGAACATTAAATCCAGACGTTTGAGATGGGCAGGGCATGTAGCACGTATGGGCGAATCCAGAAATGCATATAGCCTAGTGTGTTAGTTGGAGGCCGGAGGGAAAAAGATCTTTGGGGAGACCGAGACGTACATGTGAAGATAATATTAAAATGGGTTTCAGGGAGGTGGGATATGATCGTAGAGACTGGATTAATCTTGCTCAGGATAGGGATCAATGGCGGGTTTATGTGAGGGCGGCAATGAACCTCCGGGTTCCTTAAAAGCCAGTAAGGAAGTACGTACAGTTGTCAAAAAAAAAGTGGCCGCACTCGTGAACAGCGAATATTTTCAAAGTCCACTTCGGGTCGCGGCGATGTTACACGATGCATGTGCTTGTACAAGTAGTTCCGGAACTATGACAGTGTTCCATATCTGCACCTCGTAGACCAGCGGTAGAGTACTTGTTTAATGATTCAAAGGTTGTGGGTTCGGGCCTTCTTCAAGTTTTAATTTAATTTTTTAATCGTTCTTTAGCGATGTAGATGATATTCAAATTATCATTTATATCCAGTTATCGTTCTTTATGGATATCACGTTATTTATATTTTGTTATCGTTCTTTAGAGATATGAATAAAATTCAAGTCATCATTTGTATTCTGTTATCGTTTTAAACGATATGAATAATAATTATTATTATTGTATCTCCAATGGGGGTTAGCCCTATTTTACATATGTATGTTAGGGCTATAGTTTTATACACAAAAAAGATGAGCATAAAGAGAAATGGAAAAGAAAATTAAATTAGCTTACGCGATGTAAACAAAACATAAACAATCCGTAAATTAGGCATTGCGATTGCAAAACAAATATCAGTTATCAATTGAGGAGCGTTTTTGCAAAAGTCGATAGATGCAGAAATCAAGATTTTACAGAAATTACACTAAGTGACAGGATCTATGGCGTTTTGAAAAAAACTTGGAAGGTTTGGTAGTCTCTACATACGGTATGAATCAAGTTTTGGTAAATCTGATTTCATAGATCGATTCCGGAGGTAGAAAAAAACGATATCCATATGTAACTCACTTTCGAAAAATTCTGCATCTATCTACTTTTGCAAAAACGCTCCTCAATTTGAAACATACAAAAACATTAACAACACACATATGTAACACTTCTATAACACAAATATGCAGCTTTCCGTACCATACATCATAAATTAATACACAATAGTCAAACAAACACAATCAAACTATAATTACGACATTGCGACGACATCAAGCATCCCATACTGACTCTCATACATAACAAATCAAGCATCCGTTGCAACACATACACTTCAACATAGTAACCACACTTTTAAAAGTTACAAATTTGGCTCCAAGAAGAATAAATAGGACACTGTTACTAATTACTATTCTTCTACAATTTCTTAAATACATCTGTAATAAATCTGTGAAATTCCGATATGAATAATATTCACGTTTTTTATATTGTTATCGTTCTTTAGCGATATAAATAATATTCAAGTTATCATTTATATTCTGTTTTCCTTCATTAGCATTATAAAATAATATTCAATTTATTTATATTGTCATTGTTCTTTCGCAATATAAATAATCTGTATTTTATGTAAGTAATTATTATAACACAAATAAACATCTTTCTTTGTAAAATAGGTTATTTTATTTAGATAATTAAATGCGTATTATATAATATCTTATATTAATTAAACAAACCGATATTTATAATTTATATTGTGTTATCGTTCTTTAGTGATACTGTATAAATAATATTCAAGTTATTTATATTGTAATAGTTCTTTAGCGATATAAGTAATATAAATTTAATATTAGGTTTGGAAAAATCCAGTTGCATAATACTGCTATTAGTTTTTCTTTTTGTTTTATTACATTATACTATCTTGAACCACAATAAAATGAAAAGGAGTAACGAGGAATTGAACCTGAGACGTTGACATCTAAATTCCGACGTTCGTACGCTGAGCTACGAGGGCAAAAGTGTGGAAACATTTTCGGAAAAATTGGCCCAATCACACTCCAAGATTTTCTGATGATTCGTAGAAGCTAATCCAGGATGCGGGGGGCAAAGGCTAATTGAGATTTCCCGGTCTCTGATCGGGTCAAACATCCTGATAGAATTAATATTTAACCCTTGCCGTGACTTTCGGTGAAGTCCGGAGGGCCCAATTAATCAAATCCACTCTCCTCATCTCCACGCTTGGGCCCCCTGGAATTTAATAAGATGCGAAAGAGATATTGGTATGCGGAAAGCAACGGGATGTTACCGCATTTAGGCCTATCCTTCCCAAGAAAAACTGCAAACATGAACAAAGGAAGCTTTTAATAGAAGAAGAAGGATCTTCTGCAGACCTCTGGAAAAAGAACTAAGGAAGAGACTAGTGAAGTGCTTTGTTTGGAGTGTGGCATTGTATGGGGAAGGAACATGGACATTACGACGAAATGAAGAGAAAAGAATTGAAGCATTTGAAATGTGGATGTGGAGAAGAACGGTGCGTGTCAAGTGGACAGATAGAATAAGAAATAAAATTGTGTTTGAAAAAGTGAGTGAAGAAAGAATGATCCTGAAACTGATTAGAAAGAGAAAAAGGAATTGGTTGGGTCTCTGGATGAAAAGAATAATAGACGATATTAGGATATGTGGATCATATGCGGAGACTAAGAGGAAGGCAGAAAATAGGGAAGATTGGAGATTGCTGGGTTTGCAATGAAAGACCTGCCCATGGACAGAACACTTATGTATGTATGTTCAGAATGCTTGGAATATCGTGTCTAAGATCAGTCGCTATTTGCAAAGACTAGTCAATTCCATGCCCACTCGACTGCAAGACGATCGAGATAAGAGGAAGATAGACTAAATATTGAATTGTGGCTTTTTGTTTTGTTTTTTGAACGCTTAATTGTTGGAATGTTTTAAGGCCGACGCCAGTAAATTTCTTTTGTTTATGCCACGAAAGATATTTTTATTGAGAATAAAATCTTTTTTCTTTCTATTTGCAGCCACAATATCATAATGATAAAGTCGTGGCATAATATATTAATGAACCTGATGTTAATTACTAAAATAATCGTACAAGAGAAAGGAGCCATTATGTATAATTTGTCTCTCTCAAAAACAGAACAAAAAAGAACATAAAAAGCACGAGGTTGTAGTGGAAAGCAGGACCTCATGCTTAAGAGGCTTGAACGCTACCATTACGCAATAAAATAACACACAGAATACTTCAATTGTAACTGTAGATATCAGGCAACGTGGTCCAACAACATGTAACATCGCCTGTCTCCGAATTATAGCGAAGATACCCGAAGGAAACTTTGTTTCAGGAGAGCGGCCACTTTTTCTTTTGACAGCTGTACATGTCTTCATCGTTCTATATATTCTTTTAACACTTTATCACTGATTAATTTTGTCTTAACTTCTTTAGGATACTACTTGACTGACTAATTTTGAAGTGGTATCCTTCATTGCACAAAACCAGGTGATTTCCTAAAAAGTTAACGCAGTAAAGAATTTGTAAAGTTAATCAGTAAAATACATAGGTTTAGCATCATATTCAATAATTTTGTTCCATATTATCAAGATTTGGGTTACGTCCTTTCATCATTTTAAGTTAGTTAATTCCTCATTCGTAAATACGTTGAAAGGTTTTAAGCCACATTATAAAATATAAGTTTAAAATTAACATTTTAACTAAATGAAATACATTATAATACTGTTCTAAATTGTATGAGAACATAAAATCCATTTCAATTCCCAATAAATAATATAGCTTTTCTGATTGCACAAAAATTTCAAATCGCTTTATCTCGAAAATTACTCACTGTGGAATAGGACCAAAGGGGCGACATAATAACAACAACAACAATAATAATAATAATAATAATAATAATAATAATAATAATAATAATAATAATAATAATGTTTTATTTTCGCTGGCAGAGTTAAGGCCATAAGGCCTTCTCTTCCACTCAACCAGCCTTAATCAATACAATACATATTTAAATTACGAATATTTACACTACACTTAAAAGGTTCTTCAGCAATATTCTTCAGTTAAGTTTTAACGACTAGTAGATTACATATTTATGTAAATTTAGATAAACCTATAAGGTAAAGTAGTAAATTAATTCATGAGCTAATTTAATTCAATCAATTATAATTAATTTGAGATTTGAGATAGCTAGTAAAATGATGAAAATTGATTTAATATAAGCTTACTAGAACTATGTTACAGGGAGAAAAAAATATATAGGCCTATAAATAAATAAATAAATAAATAAATAATATATATATATATATTCTCATTATAGAAATATATTTCATATTTATATATATATATATATATATATATATATATATATATATATATGTATGTGTGTGTGTGTGTGTATAAATCTAAAATATATTTCTATAATGAGAATATTATTATAATTGCCATTAGAGGTTTTGTAAATCTATTTAGAGAAATTAATAGTAATAATAATAATAATAATAATAATAATAATAACAATAATAATAATAATAACAATAGGAAGAAGAAGAAGAAGAAGAAGAAGAAGAAGAAAAGACAGATGTTAGTTTCATTATACATGTAATAAATATTAATCAGCAATTAATTTGTTAAGTAAGAATTTATGTAATTTTGACCTAAATGAAGTTATTGTCCAACAACCCCTTACATCACTCGGTAGCGAGTTCCAATTTCTAGCAACTGAAACTGTATAAGATGAAGAATATACAGTCAGCGTTCCCTTGGAAGGCTTTCATGCTACACGCAGCGAGAGTGAGAGGGAGAGCGAGATACTTTTCCAAGTTATGGAATCGTTATACTACACTTCGCGACATGTAAGGCTGTCTTAACAATTCACAATAAATAGGCTACTGTTCGTAAAGCGTAAAAAAATGTATATTAATTAATATAATAATTCATATTATGTATATTAATTAATGTGTTTGAATTCTACGTTATGATGTTACATAATGTGTACATGTAGGCCTATAAAAGAAGCACAAAATATAGAATGCGGCAGTGGAATGTGATGGTTTTTATAGTTCTGTTATGGGACACTCAGGACAAATTAAAAGAAAATACATATACTGGAAGTAATCTAATACAATGCAATTTATTAATGTGTGATTACTTTTTAAAAACTACATTTCGTAAGTAGCCTCCACGGCAACGAATGCATTCCTGCAATCTGTTATGAAAGTTCTGCATAACTAGCCCCAACAAAACAGGTTAGATGGCATTCATTTCGTTCCTTATGTTTTGTTTCAGCTGGATGATAGTGCGAGGTTGTTGCGATACACCCTGAGTTGAATTGAACTGAATTGAATTTAACGTAGGGGGGCACTATGGCGCAGCACTGCGACCTGTTAAGATCTATTGCGCTGACCCTCTAGTGACGCATTCCCAAACCCACACCGGCTGACCACACTAAGGTTCTGTGTGTCCAGGTTTCGAGCAGGCAACCCTACTCGTCCCTAGGCCAGCACCCTTCATGCGTCGCCAGTCGGCGTTCGGGGAATGCTACGGAATGATAACGAAATGGAGAAATGGTGACCAAATTTTGTAAATGCCTAATTTGGGGAAAAACGGGAGAACCCCGGGACAAAACCCATCTGCGACCTTGTCCACCACAAGTGTCACTATGGATTTTTTTAATGAAAAAATCCCAGACCCGACCGGAAATCGAACCCGGTCCGCCTGCGTGACAGTCTGAATGTCTGACCATTCAGCCACCGCAGAGTGCGATACACCCTACTTTTGAGATAACCCCATAGGGATTAACCAGCGCACACTGCTCATGGTTCAATGAACTGTCTGCGAAACATGTTTCCAGAACGAATAATTTCACGATTTGGAAGCATTGCCTGGCCGCCAAGATCTCCTGATCTGACTGCAGCTGATTACTTCCTATGGGGTTATCTCAAAAGTAGGGTGTATCGCAACAAGCCTCGCATCATCATCCAGCTGAAACAAAACATAAGGAATGAAATTAGTGCTACCGAACCTGTTTTGTTGGGCGAGTTATGCAGAACTTAGATAGCAGATTGCAGGAATGTATTCGTTGTAGTTTTTAAAAAGTAATCAGACATTAATAAATTGCATTGCACTTGATTACTTCCAGTACATGAGCCGTTCAGAGCAGAAGTGGTTTAAGTAAAAAATGGGTAATGAGGGTTAAAGTAAACATTCTGTAAAATACAGCGCAATGTAGCAATTAATATTCAATTTATTTAAAATATTAGTAGTCAGTCTATAGCACGAAGAACATATTAATTGCTACTTTGTACTGTATTTTACAGAATGTTTACTGTAACCCTCATTACCCATTTTTGACTTACACCACTTTTGCTCTGAACGGCTCATATGTATTTTCTTTTAATTCATCCTGAGTGTCCCACAACAGGACTATAAAAACTGTCATATTCCACTGCCGCACCTTATATAATACACTGTAAAATAATTCATTAACCTGTACTTATGGTTAACAACTGCCTTAAATACTGGCTGCTGTACTATTGCAGGCTCCTGGGTGGAAATTATCATAGAAACATACAAACAACTTTTTTTTACACCAAGCACACTTTAGGAAGCTACAATTATCATAGAAACATACAAACAACTTTTTTTATACCAAGCACATTTTAGGAAGCTACAATTATCATAGAAACATACAAACAACTTTTTTTACACCAAGCACACTTTAGGAAGCTACAATTATCATAGAAACATACAAACAACTTTTTTTTACACCAAGCACACTTTAGGAAGCTACAATTATCATAGAAACATATAAACAACTTTTTTTTACACCAAGCACACTTTAGGAAGCTACAATTATTGCATTCGCACTTTTTCTTTCGAATGCTTGGAGGAAAACACATCTTACGCACATTCGTAAACACATTATTTCTTTCCTGTATAAGTTTTGAGACATACTATGCATAGTGAAGCATATGATTAAACACAGGGGCAGACAGCTGATTATGTATTAGAGAATGAATCGCAATGGCATCTTCCCTCGATGTTATTTGCCGTTGTTTGATGCAACAAGTAAGTGCAGTTCTGCAGACGAGAAGTGAAATATTTAACTTGCAATTTAGAATGACAATACAATATCAAACCCTTCTACCATTTCACAAGTCTGTGGTTTCCAGGAGAGTCTCAGGAATGGAAATTTTTGTATTCTGGCTTTCATTTTTTCATCGAATAATGCTTCATATTGAGATTCTTTTCAATCAAGTTGTGAACTATCATATCTCCATAAACAAATCCAAACATTTTAGCATGTAGTTTCTAGCATCTGGGACAGTGTGGAAGTTTCTTTTGTGCAGGAGAGTGTAGTGAAAAAAGGAGGATTGAAGATAACTCGAAAAGAAAAAATCAGGAGGCCAAAGAAATCTGTGATATCATAGTACAATAAGCTAAAAGCCGTTTTGAATTCAAAGGCCATCTTTCAGCAGCTATGCTATTTCTACCTGATAGATTTTCAGAATGTAGTACTGCTTTTCTTGAAAATCATCTACAAGCAGCATACACGAATTATAACTTTTTGGACATGAAGAAACTTCGCACCGAATTGACTGTTATATACGAAAGAGAAGAGTTTTGAGAAATTACAGGTGCATTGCCTATGTTTGACTTCATAGATGAGAATAACTTAAATGAATCATTTAGTGAAAGCGGAAAACTCCTGAAAGCACTACTCACCATTCCCATGACCACATCCGAGGCAGAACGGAGTTTCTCTACTCTGAAGAGAATAAAAACATTTCAGCGCAACACAATGACGCAGGAAAGACTTTCGGCCCTTGCCATGCTTTCTGTTGAACGAGACCTTATTATTCGAATACCTGATTCCAATCAAAGAGTTATTGACAAATTTGTTGCCAGCAAGGATAGAAGAATGGATTTTTTCTTAAAATAGGTGAGTCATATAGGCCTATATCTACTTTTGTTAAAGTAAAGTAATTAAGATATTTACCTAATCAAAGTGCATGCTCCTCGACAACCACTTACAAGGGAAGGGTTTCGGCTCGAACAGGAATTTCGTATCCAAAATTTATATACAGGCCCATTTTTACATCTCTGTAAAGCTCCCAAAAGCATTCGTTTGTGTAATGTGTGGTTTGTCTGTTAGAGCACTGTACAAGTTGAGGGGTGGGGAGAGCACTGCACAAGTTAAGGGGATGGGACCCCTTACCTGTAAGCCTAGCCTAGCCTAGAAGCTAGTGCGAGTGGTAAAATTTCTAAAGCCCCTTTAAGAACATTTTTTTTCCAACGTTCTGCCTGAAAATATTGCAGCTAATCATAAGTATATACTGTTGTGTGAATCATTGAATGCGCACAAGGATGCAACCTTAATAAATGAATCATTCCAAGGCTAGGACATGGAATGTATGATCATTCCATCTAAAAAAACTAATTATATCCAGCCTCTGAATATCTATTTCCTCAGACAATACAAAATATATGCTAGGAGGATAACAGATTACATAAGGACTCTTGCTGAGAATCGAGAACTTAACTTGGGAAATCGAGTGTTTATAATGAAAATGCACTCTGTTATTCATAACCAGTTGTCTGGTCCAGTATACCGCCCTATGATTCAGTATTCCTGGCAGTCAGCTGGTTACGTGAATCGTGAACAAGTCTCGGACTTCAAAAATGTAATTCAGGTGGCATTTGATTTTTCAGCACTGGAGTGTAGTTCAGAAGATTGTTCAGGTGTTGCTTCTGTGTGTTGTGCGTATTGCTCTGCTCCATGCTGTTTCATGCATTTTATAGAGAATCCTCATGTAGCCTAAATTTATAAAGAAGTATATTGACCAATACCAACCAAAAGGAGAGTTACACAAATAAATGCTTTTACGGTCTTCATCACCATTTTGAGGTAAGCTTCTGTACAAATTTTTAACCAAAAATTCCTGTTCGAGCCGAAACCCTTCCCTTGTTAGCGTAGTTGTAGTGCTTGAGCAATTTTATGAAACTAGGAAGTTTACAGTATAAAAGTACTGTCACCGACAATATTCAACACCCTATATTTCAAGTCACCGACCGCCACTGGTTGATGTAAACAATATGTAGTAGGCCTACATTGTAGATAGTGATGAGGAGACTATCTTGTAGCGTTATTTATTAATGAGATAAGAGTAGTTACACTGTTTCTTTAAATGACATTATGTATTTATTACTCAATATTTCAATTAAGCTCGTCAAGACTTTTTCAAAAATGTATCACAGTGGGCCATTCTAATAAACAGAACGTTAATAAATGGAACGTTATTGGTGTCTTGACAGCATGGTTCCTGTGAATAGTAGTCCTATGCAAACAATACGTAGTTCATTGTAGATACTTAAGGTCGCGAAACTTATTACACGTAGCTTTGGTTTTATTCCGCTGAAATCTGTGTACTAAGTTTGGTTTCATATGTTTACTGTAAACCAAAGCTGAAATTTGATGTGATCTAACGATTGTGATGATTGTTAAAGTTAATATTGAATAGATTAGGAAGTAGATAATTCATAGGGTAGAGTAGCATAAATCGCACCGCTTCCTAAATCGCACCACTGCTAGTTAAAAACAAATTACTATAGTAGTGTGGCATCTACTGGTATTGTTACAATCTACTATATGAACTTCCACCATGTCACTTGATTTCTGCCACTTCTTTGTGTCAGCGGCGTGGTGATAGTGTATCTAATATAATCGCTAAGGGAGATGTATATTTAGCTAACATTTTGTAACTAAATATCGGATTTGTATGCAAAGGAATCCATAATCTTAAGATGTTATTCGTTTAAAGAGGTATTAAAGAACATTTAACTTAGTAGGATTTTCGAACATGTGGTGATTATAGGCTATAATGAAGGAAATAATAACTTATGGAGTAGTTTCTCAATACGCAGCACTTTGTACGTGCCTAATTCGCACCGGTGCGATATGAGCAACTGTAGCAATTCTAACCGTACAAAAGAAGGATCCAAAAATTTTAACTGAACTAGGAATGCATCAGGTGGGTGCAATACCAAGTGGTGAAAAGGGCGTTAATACAACAAGTGTGTGTTGTACAAGCGCATCAGGTATTTTGTGCCACCTGTGATAATTTTTAAACGTCTAACAGGGCATCCTTCATTATCAGCTGGTGCTCCTCCAGGATCGTTCTTTGTTTGCTCTGAGTCAGGTTACATCTATTTGTCGAATAGCTCAAACATTTTATTTGCCACTCAAACCTGCCATAGAAAAAAGTGCTACTTCTGTATGTCCACCTATACCACCCATTCCAAAAATTTAGAAGCTAGATTATCTCGGGAAAATGGTATGCTCCTGTTTCAGCTTCCTCATCATAATACTCATAGATGTTTAGAAACTTAGATGTTTCTATCTTCAAATCATTTCAGACAGCTATATCATGAAGCAGTTCTTAGGTGGCTTCGAGATAATCGTGGAGAAAAGGTGACGCAGTTTACAGTCTGAACTGCCTGGTGAAGCACATGGCAAATGTACAGAGTGATTTATATAGAACTGACACATTTCTTTCATTAATTGTTTCAAAACGAATTGTGATAGCGACAACTTATTATACCTAAAATGTAGAGTAATTTTGGGAGATTATTTACCTCTATACCAAATGTTTAAAATGTCCTCCATCCTGCATAAGGCACAACTCAACACGTCGTTCCATGTTACTGGCCACTCGTTGGAGGACTCTGTTGTCAATAGCTTGAATCTCCTGTGTGATGTGCTTCAGATCGTCCAATGTCTTTACCTGTGGCGTAAACCCTATCTTTTAAGTAACCCCATAGAAAGAAGTCCGGCGTTGTCAAATCCGGAGATCTCGGTGGCCACAGGTTCCTGGAAATTATTCGGTCGTCAAAGAAACTTGCAATTAGTTCCATGGATTCATTTGATGTATGGCATGTAGCGCCATCTTGCTGAAAATATCCTTGACTCAGCTCTACATCGTCCAGTTGCTCAACAAACTCCATGAAAATCAGTCGGTACTCTGCAGTGTTCACAGTCTGGTTAAAAAAAATTGGCCCCACTATTCTCTGTGCGGATATTGCGCACCAAACTCCGATTTTAACCGGGTGCATAGGTGCTTCATGGATGACATATGGATTTTCGATGGCCCAATGGCGTGAGTTCTGTGAGTTCACATAACCGGATAAATGGAACCATGCTTCATCTGTGAACCATGTGATGGACAATATGGCAGGATTTTGCACAATGAACGTCTGAAACCAACGACAATAATTCAATCTTTTATCCTTATCTGGTTCCTGTAGCTGATGAACAACCGTAACCCTATATGGCTTTAGGCCTGCACTTTTCGCAGCTCTCTGACACATTGGGTAGGTGTACCCTGTCTCCTGCGACAAACGTCTTCATGATTTTTTGGGTTACTGCTCCAGTCGTGCTCTTACGTCAACAAAACCGTGGGAAGCCTAGATGAACGATGCTTGCCCTTTTCACTCACCAGAGATCCAGTTGTTTCCAATTTGTTTACCAGTCCCAGTATTGTGTTTCTTTTGGGAGGATTGCGAACACCAAATTCTCTCCGGTATGCCCTTTGAGTAGCTGTAATTGAATTCGTAATCCAGTATTGCTTCACAAGGAAGAGTCGTTGATTTAATGTGTACTGCATATTCACGTTGACACAAAATGTCGAAAACAGCTGCCAACAATAGGAATAAAACATAAACATCTGCGCATCTAGTGCTGCCAACAATAGGAATAAAACATAAACATCTGCGCATCTAATGACAAGGAATCGAAACTCCAGAACATTCTGCTTAATTTGATGCTAAAATTGGGTCAGTGCTGCCAACAATAGGAATAAAATATAAACATCTGCGCATCTAGTGACAAGGAATCGAAACTCCAGAACATTCTGCTTAATTTGGTGCTAAAATTGGGTCATTGAATGAATTTCCAACGGAATAATTAAAGAAAGAAATGTGTCAGTTCTATATAAATCACTCTGTATAACAATAAAAAACGCAGTCAGAGAGTTTAAATGTTACGTAATTTATGCTCTATTTTTTCAATTTCATTTGAAGATGTGTTACTCTTTTTCATTAATTTCAATAAACTTGTAATTTGCATTTATTACATTATTCATTCAAATACTCTTCAATATGTTCAATATTAAAAACTTTTCTTCATCCTGTTCCCTGCAGATAAAGAGGTGCGATTTAAGAAACCGCAGGTGCTATTTAGGAAACCAGTTGCCTAAATGGCACCTCTGACAAGTGTTTCCAAAATGTCATTTTAATTAATAAATATTAAATCAAATTCAAGGATTCTTTTTTACATCAAAAGTAAATGTTCTGGGAATGTATCTCTGTAAAGGAATGCAGAAAATAAAGACTGTATTGTTCAATAAAAATTATAAATGCTAAAGTGGTGCGATATAGGCAACCTTACCCTATATTTTCTCAAGTTTTGTAAATTTATGGGAATTTGATTTTGTAATTTTGATTTATTGGAGTGGGTCACGCGACCCTGGGTATCAGCAATGTAGGCCTAATACGTATTGTTTACACCAACTTCTCTCTCTCTCTCTCTCTCTCTGAGGCCGGGAGGGGAACTTCCCTGTGCACCGCGACCTGAGGTCTATTGTACACCCCCTGGGATGAGTTGCAAGCCCACCGACCGCACCCACGCCGAACCGACCTAATCGCTAACACTCTAACGACCAATTCCGCCATCCTTCCAAATCCGTGTACCATTCCACTCTGCCAGCGAAAATAAAACATTATTATTATTATTATTATTATTATTATTATTATTATTACTATTCCACTCCAACAGCCCCCACATTTCCCCCCTCAAACTGTCTCAGGTGTACACCACCCCTCCCGTCTGGTTCACGGTCTGACGTGTAGGCCATCTCTCTCCCGTCGGGAGGGGGGTGGCTTCCGCTGCTGGGTCCCCCAATACCATGCTTGACATATCCATGGAGGCCAGCCGCGATCGTCAGCAGCTTCGGAGGGCCGCCGTAGGCGCGATCTGAAAACCAAGGAAGACAACCAGAACAATGAGGAAAGGATGATAAGGGGGGAAAGGAATTGGCGAGAATGAGTGGGGTTCTATACGCCATAAAGTTATCTGATATTTATCCACAGGAGTAAAGGAAAAACCCCGAAAAAACCTCGCCCAGACAACTCGTCCCAAGCGGGGAATCGAACATCGGCCTGCTGAGTTCAGGAGCGAAGACGCTACCACGAGAACACAGCGGTGGACTTACACCAACTTAGTCAAATCACTTCTTTTGTGTGTACTATGAACAGGAACCATGCCATCAAGGCATCAAATAACGTTCCGATTATTAACTTTCTGTTTATTAGAATGGCTTACGTGATACATTTTTGGGCAAGTCTTGACGAACTTATTTGAAATTTTGAATGATAAATACGTAGTGCCATTTAAAAAAACAATGTTGGTACTCGTGTCTCATTAAAAAATAACGCTACAACGTTGCCTCTTCATTAGTATTATTTTCCCCCTTTGAGTTTACACCTTTTGTATGGAACAATTTTTCATTTGGTACTTGCGTACAAAGTTATTTTGGGTGGTCAAGATAAATGGGACACTCTATAATATAGAATAAATGTTAATAAATGTTAAGAAGTGATCATAACACTTATAACATTTGATGTTCACTTACCATACAACCGCAACTCTTCACAATAATATTTTTCTTTACATATTTCTTAATAAGTGATCATAGTATTACTTACTTAAATTTGTGTAAACTACATTCATCTTGTATTTCTAAACATCCTAGTGATCCATAACATTTTCTATTCACGCCTAAACACCAATTCAGAAGCATATTAGATAACCATGACCCTACATACCTTCATTGATTTGCAAATATTGCCATGGTATTCTTTGTTAAAATATGCACATTTAATTACGCGTCCTATTGTCAAATAAGTGTCCACCTACGAGTCTTCATACATATAATAATAATACGGCTTATCGGTCCCACACAATAGTCCGATTGTGATCTCTTATCTGTAATGGACGATCACAGTATGATATTAAATATGCATATTTCTTATACATCTTGATTGATCTTGTTGCTGTACTTCTAGTCAAATTTTTAAAAGTGTCTTTTAATTGCCTTTTTTAAATTTTAAGTTTGTATTTGTATAATTGGTCACATGTATTATGTAATTTTGATATACATTGTGTACAGATATCTACATTGTCTGAAGATGCGCACACAGAGCGAAGACGTTCACAAAATAATTAAAATGTGTTAACAAAAATATTTTTTGGGTTGACATTATAAATAAGTCAAGACGGAAACATCAAAACCACATTACCTATTCATCATAATACGACTTATTGGATACTCTACAAAGATGAATTCAAAATTCAAATCTACTAAAGTAGTTTCACAATACGTCCATTTTATGGCATCCACTAAATTCAGTGTGGAACTAGTAGAAGACTGTAAGTGCTGGTCAAAAAAAAAAAAAAGGATACATTGCCCGTGTATTGTATAATACAACAATAGATGGACAGTTTAGTAAAAAATTGTGGGCAGAAACAATTCGTATAAGGCAATGGCTGTAATAGGAAGTGTGTGTGAAACTGCCAATCAGATTTGATCACTATACCCATGTATTGTATAATACTCCAATAGATGGACAGTTTAGTAAAAAATTGTGGGCAGAAACAATTCGTATAAGGCAATGGCTGCAATAGGAAGTGTGTGTGAAACTGTCAATCAGATTTGATCACTATGCCCATGTATTGTGTAATACTCCAGTAGATGGACAGTTTAGTAAAAAATTATGGGCAGAAACAATTCGTATAAGGCAATGGCTGTAATAGGAAGTGTGTGTGAATCTGCCAATCAGATTTGATCACTATGCCCATGTACTGTATAATACTCCAATAGATGGACAGTTTAGTAAAAAATTGTGGGCAGAAACAATTCGTATAAGGCAATGGTTGTAATAGGAAGTGTGTGTGAAACTGTCAATCAGATTTGATCACTGTGCCCGTGTATTGTATAATAAGTTACACCAATAGATGGACAATTTAGTAAAACAATTGTGAGCAGAAACGTAGTGTTGTTGCTGTTATTGAGTTATTGTTATTATTATTTTTCAGATGTTTTTTTTTACCTCTAATGTAGTGCCTGGTACAGAGCATATTTTCTATAATAATGAATATACACTATTTAATGAGAGTATTATATTTACTATGATTTCTAAGCGTAGTGTTGCTGTTAGAATACAGATACTTTCATTTCATTATTTGTAAGCAATTGTATTCATTTTTGTAAAATAAATCAAACTGAATGGATACCAAATTAAGTCCCCATATCATCCCAAGGTATCACATATGATACCTAGCATAAAACAAGAATAGAAGTCATGATAAGAATTTTGATTGGTTAGTGTTTGTCTTTGTATCGCCAATTATCCAATAAATAATATTTTAACACGTTTTTAACTTTAAATTTGTCTCGGGACTGAAGAGGATAAAGATATCAAAATTCAATATTTATCCCTACCATGTTACCTTTTTATTATTGTTTATTCAACTATCGGAAGACAGATTTGAACCTCATAAGTGACGTCAGTAAAATATCGTTCATGAGGAAACTAAGCCAAGAGATAGTGGGTTAGGGAGACCAGTTTCTGTCCTCCTCTATTACACACATCGCTGACTAATAACATATTATACTAATCAGACTTCAGATGTATACAAACAAATGTTGTTCTTTCATTGATACATATCGTCAAGTACTTATATGTAGTGTAGACTCGGCTAATTTCGTGATACTAAGATTTTGGTGGAAAAATAAGGTTCAAATTTCCAAAAAAAAAAAAAAATAATAATAATAATAATAATAATAATAATAATAATAATAATAATAATAATGTACGTTCATTATTAGGTTTCAGGAAATTACATGTCAGCATTTTTACCTCAAATAAATTTCTACAATAATTAAAAATAAGAAATATAAATAAACATAAAATTTAGCAACCTAGAAGAGTTGGTATAATTTCGTGATAGTACAAGAGTATTTCCGTGATAGTCCTTAAATTCAAAATATTTAAAAATATTCAATCAAATTATAAATTTCTCAGTCAGATTCATATCTACAACCAAACATTAAATTCCTTCGGTATTTTGAAAGGCCTTGACATTTTTCGTGAAGCCACTGATCACAACTGACGCACTGAATCCATCTTTTACCATGATTGAAATTTCCTGAGCAAGATCCGCACAAAACATTACGCTTATCATTCGGCTTTTCTTTAAGCACAGACCTTCTTTGTTTGAATCCTGAAAATGATGCGGTTTCGTTATCTATCTCTTTTAACTCAATTAAGAGGCTGGAAATTTTAATTTTAGTTGCTTATTTAACGACGCTGTATCAACTACTAGGTTATTTAGCGTCGATGAGATTGGCGATAGTGAGATGATATTTGGCGAGACGAGGCCGAGGATTCGCCATAGATTACCTTGCATTCACATTACGGTTGGGGAAAACCTCGGAAAAACCTAACCAGGTAATCAGCCCAAGCGGGGATCGAACCCGCGCCCGAACGCAACTTCAGACCGGCAGGCAAGCGCCTTAACCGACTGAGCCACGCCGGTGGTTAAGAGGCTGGAAATGTCATCACTATCACAGTCTAGTAAGTCACAAAGTTTGAGTTGTGAGGGTGCTAGGAACAATAGATTGTGCCGGTACTATTTCGCATTGTCTGTAATGAAGCCATATTAGCGATCCTAGTGGTTAGCAACTATCTATGGATGCATATTTACTACGTATTGAGCTTCGTGACTGTAGGCTATATACTAGACTGTGACATCATTCTCCTTGATTGTTGCTTTGGTTCCTCGTCTAACTTCTTATCGAAAAAGACGAGATTTCTCTGTGGAATTTTTCCTTTTTTTCGGATTCATAGATAGGTTTTCTAGTTGCATCATTGTAAGTCCGTAGCGTTTTTTGAAGCCCAACCAACAATCTCATCTTGCTATTTTCTTTTCATCGCTGAAGGCTGCATTTATGTACGCTGACGCCTTCTTTAACGCTCGTCTTCTTAGATCTGTTGCATCTGTACAACCCAAAATTCCAATTCTTGCATTGAAATGCAGTACTTCACCAAAGACGTCTCTTGTTCTTTATTGAGGGTAAATGGGGGTTCCTTTTTTTTAAAATCTAGCATTTCCTGTACAAAATGCGTAACTATCAGTCGGTCCTGGAGTATTGTATGGAAGGTTATAAGCCTTGAAAGTTTTGTATGCAGTGCAGCCTTTGTTTAAAACACAATCAATTGCCTCTTCCATAATAATTTATATTGCATATATTTCCGTATTTCAACCTGCGATTAGTCCACACCTGTGGAGTAATGGTTAGCACGTCTGGCCGCGAAACCAGGGACCCGGGTTCAATTCCCGGTCGGGAAATTTACCTGGTTGAGGTCTTTCCGGGGTTTTTCCCCCCAACCCAATATGAGCAAATGCTGGGTAACTTTCGGTGCTGGACCCCGGACTCATTTCACCGGCATTATCACCTTCATCTCATTCAGACGCTAACTAACCAAAGATGTTGATAAAGCGTCGTAAAATAACCTACTAAAAAAAAAAAGAACCTGCGATTAACTGCCGTCTGCAACATGCACGACATGCACAATATATAAAAAAATGCTAAGAATACACACACAAATATTTTACGTTTGGTGCAATTCATATTTCTTCCATCAGAGAGTCCTGATAAAGCGTAGAAGAAATTTAAAGGGGAAAAAAATGGCTCGTGGAATGAGAAAAACGCTAAAAAATTATCCAGCACTCACTGAAATGGATAGAGCTCATGGAGAGTAAGGATATATGCTCCGTCGTGCACATGGGATAGGGAGACAGCATACCCTCCAGCAGCCACGAATGCACGCTAAGGTAGTGTCTTGTCAGAGCGTAAGAGACGCTAGCCCGAGGGTGCAGTTTCTGATGACCGCTGCTCTACATAATCAGTGCATTGATAAGCATATATTTTACACCAAGAAGTCAGTACATACCATTGAAAACAATTTGGACTACAAAACACAGCAAACGACTCTTCTTTTAACAAAGGAAATCGGATGGTGTATGCCAATGATGTCAAAGCAAGCGCATTTTTCTGACCTTGACGTCGTGCGCGTGCAGCAAGCGCCAAGTATGAAAAGAGGAAGGGTTGTGTATATGAATAAGCAACCTGTTGGATTAAGAAAACAGTGGTGCACAAACTTCAAACGGAACGCGAAATTTTATGTCGTTATATTTATATGGCTTCTTTCTGTTTAATATAATCTATATTGTCTGTAAAACAAAAGTACTAACACTGATTTCTTACTATTGCACTTGTGTTTTAAATCTTAATAACATAATAGAGAGTTAAGAAGGAATATTCACTTAAATTCCATAGTAGTATAATATTATACTCTATTAAGTGGATGAAGCACATCATTCATAAAGAAAGTGATATTCCAAAGAAAGAGACTGAGTATGACATGATAAGTTGGAATTTATATTGATGGTATCTTTAGCCTTACAAAAGTAATCAATAAACTAATCAAAACAATATTACAATACAAAGAAAAGTTACCTAGGTACTGTATCTGTTTTAAGTGTAACTAATATTACATAACAAAACTCTTATCCCATTATGCTTTTAAGGTGATATTTGTGAGCAACTTCCTATCATCAGAATATTAAATTATTTTCTCGAAATCTGCTGAAGCTATAAAGCTGACATTTTTACAACACATGGGCACGTATCTTTTGCTTATGATGTAACAGTAGTTGCTTTGTTAATTCATTCCCTTACAAACAATTTCCATGCGAATATTTTCAAAATTTTCAATACACTATCTTCAGTAATACGGTATATTATATTTACGAAAACATTCTGTAAGGCTACTAAATAAATAGGCCTATACCTGAAAATTTCACTTTTCTATACGAAAAATTGAGAAAATATTTCTTTTGAATAAAAAATCAAACTTGTGAAAAATGAACATTAAAATTAAAACTTACATTCTTATAATGCACTTATACTTCTCAGGCAAATCTAAAAATTAACATGGATACAGTTTTAATAAGTTCTCTTCCCTTTATCTATTGAATCAGTGCTGGCCATCCCTGAATATAGCTCGACCAAGCGGCATATACCACCTCTTTCGTCTGTCCCTTTCCTTTCCGCTGTAAAGCGCTCAGGTTCTCCTGGGCTCTAAAGCGCGCGCTTGCTCCTGTGGGCATCAATTGACATGTCTGGTGTATGCACTCAATATTCAAAGCTATAGATCTCACAACTCTTCCAGTAGTTCCCAAAAAAAATTGCTCACGTCACTGCAAGAGTGCAGAGAACAAAATCTATGTCATAATACATCTTCTGTTATTTATCCTACACTATCAGAATTACATTTGTCCCTATTATAATTTCATGTTAAATTAAAAAATATATATCACGAAATTAGCCGTGTCACGACAGTAAACGAGTTTGCTCTACTGCCTGATAATAGATGTATCAGCCAGAACATCAATCAGAGGTAACTTTTTGATTGTGGTACATAATAATTATATTGAGAAAATAAGTAAAATGGTGACGACGCATAAAAACAGTCGAAACATAACAAAAATGCAAGATGATGGTGTTAAATTAACATCACGAAGTACTGAAGAAACGCAAAAGGACTAAACAAGAGGTTCTAAAACCTAGTTGGGTTACATAAGTTGAAAACTGTGATCTCGACAGAGGAATGTCGCGGAAACCTTGTTGCAACATATAAGGAACAAATAAAGTCTTTGGTTCCTATTATTGTGTTCGTGTATCGATTTCTCGTGTCTGACGCGCTGCAATTCTTAAATTAGAGGAAGGTCGAGAAAGCGAATCCGGTTGTACTACGCAGTAGGAAAGAAAAGAGACATAAATTAGTATTACCCAGTCAACAAGCGACTCCGGATCTCCTATCATTAGGATACCGCTGATTCTGTGAAATAGGGAAAATGAAAGAGTGACTACTCTCTAACTCCCTGAAGACAACGTAGTATTGAAAGGATTAATTTGTTGTGTATCATCATTCTGATATAGATAGTACTTATATGAGAATTTATTTGTACGAAAACCTACAGTTTCACTCTCTGTATTTCTAACCAAAGAGCATAATTTGGTCTGAATACTCGTATTACCTGGTCAAGCGGAAAGTATAGCTGCCATGTTACGGCATGAATGAAACTTGATTCCACTTTCTCTAGTAGTCAAGCGATGATTATCTTAAAATACGGATATTAGCGACTCGTGATAAAATATTGCGTGTATTGACACAGAAGACTTTAAAATACAGAGTGAAATATACAGGGACATAATTTTATTTTTACTTCAAATTTTTATTGTATCTGAATTTTTGACTGTACTTCACTCCCACACCCTCTACTAGTAAACTTCCAACCGTTCTCCACACAGAAGCAAAGCCGCGTATGAGTTAGTGAGTATAGTGCGTTCCAGAAATATGTTCGCGTTTTCCAGTGACGAGTTTTCAATATTGAATCATATTTTCGCACAGGTACTGTCGTCCGTTTGCTTACGTCGCATCCCGGTTTCCTCCATTCGCTTCTACTCGCCCTTCTGTAAAGGCTAGTGGCTGGGCTATCTTAGCTCTTTTCTGAGAACATTAATTTCTGTTAGGAATTGGACGTCTACGTAATATTATATAACTGTTTAAAATAACTTAAATAAAAGTGCCTCGTTAAGTAATTAACTGTCACGTGATTTCCGCCATTTCTACGATCCTCCGACATAACCACTTGGACGGACAGTAGATAGCATGTCTAAGTAATTTTATCTTTTTATAGGGCAGAAGTGAAGATTGAGTTTACAGTACGTAAGGTACTTTTTTATAGAGAACAGTAGGTACAGAATTATTTCAACATGAGTTACTAGTACCAAGGACGAAACTGGTAAATGAAATTAGATGCAATAGTGTATAGTGCGATAATATGCACAAAAGAACTGATGCCTTTATAGAAATGACCGGCCACCATTTTCAAAAATGTGTTTAAATATCCATATTAGGATTATTTTTCAATTTAACTTCATTCTCTATATTGTACGCTATTGTACTGTAGACAATATAATATACACTGCATAATGAATACGTTTGCATGGATAACTCAGTTCGTGAGTAAAAATACTTATTGTTAATACTGTACTGTATTTTTATTAAACAAAAACCTAATGAAAATTATCAAACTCAAAATTGCGATATTTCCTAGTTTACGTAAATGGATGAACTACCTTTCTTCCCTCCTATACCTAGTAAAGTGATTTGTTTGTATTTTACGTCAGTATCATCGAACTCCCGTCGTGGAACGGTGTTTATGGTTCTCAACCGTTAATCAATGAACTACTTTTCTTCCCTCCTATACCTAGTAAAGTGATTTGTTTGTATTTTGCGTCAGTATCATTGAACTCCAGTCGTGGAAGGGGGTAGCAAACGGTGTTTCCGGTTCTCAACAGTTAATCCAAAGGTATAGCGAGGTTAATATTAGAAATGTTAGTAAAAATAAAATGATGTTCCTGTATAATGCACACGCGGTAAACTAGTCTCATAGTTCTTTAATTTATCTTCTTTTTAAAGTCCAGAAGTTAAACAAAGAAGAAAGATTACCTATGCAATAACGAAAAAATGTTGCAATGAAGGCAAGAGAAACTAAACTGTTAAGAAGGTAACCTGCCTGTTAATCTCACTACTAAGTATGCCTGTAGCCTATAATTTCGAATCCACTGGATTTTTACTCGAAACACTACTCTAAACCATGACCATTAAGGGTAATTCATTTTTAACGATTGTGAAAGGGTAGTGACAGTGGAAACAAGCAATACTCACCATTTCCACTCGGCCATGACATTCATTTCAACATTTCTCTCCTGGTCTGGTGTAGCCTCTGTAATTGACACGTTCAGAGTGGGGTCTAAATCAAATGGCGCTCTAGGCTTGCTCAGCTAGCTCCTCTTCCCGGTTACCGCACCTCGATCAGCTATGGGATTTTGTAGCAAATGTTAACACTTTATGACAGTTGAGATTTTGCTGAAGAGAAGTTTAATGCAGTTACAGTTAATGGAAGCGTTATTTACATTATTTGTATGGTGAAGCAGCAGTCGTCGGCGATTAAAACGTTCATATAACAGCATTAGGACTAAAGCGCTTTCAGAATAAGAAGGCATATAAGGCGGAGCTAGTTCAGGCCGGTCTATGTCGACTAGCCAGTGACAGTGAAGTGGTGTTGCCTAGTTAAATCGTCGCGAAGTCTCTCTGAAGCGTCGCTTATTATTTTATTTCTTGCGCGCACAATATTTATGGCTACGAATGAATTTTAAGCTGTCCCATTCGATAGAGCTACGAATTCCGAAATCAACTGTACAAGAATGGTATTGTATATCAACTGGCTTGCTTGTTATCGCTTTAAGAGATATCCAAGCTACAGCATATAACTTATTTTGCTCTGAAGTCCCTCTCTGTAAACGAAGACAGATTCTGTTTATTTTCAAATTCAGATGTGGACTGTTTTCTCTTGTGTGGTGTGTAACTTGCCGTAACAATATCTCTTGAAGGGACTGCAAGTGGCTCTGATGTTTCATATGTTATACCTAAAAGGATAGTCCTTACTCACAGGCGAGGGGTACAGTATTTTATTTGGCGGTATAATTTTTCTAAAGGACTAGCTTATGATGCAGTGCGTGTCAGTTTTTAACAAACAAAGAATCTGACTGCAGAGGCGTGTGGTTTAGAAGTGCATACGTTATCTCGTATTCTCGGAGAGGGCAAAGAGACAATTTAATGGACCTAGGTGATATACCTGTATTTACCTCTCCTGGAAAGTAACTCAAAACAAACATGTTAATTATTTGGACGATTTTCAGAACCGTCTATTACTTCATCGTACGATATTTGATAAACATATTAGTAGTATGTATTAGCAGTGCCATTATGACTAGCTATAGAACGTGTAAAGCAAGAATAAAGTACTTTTCATTGGCATATTTTACATGGTCTAAGACGAAATATTGCTTAAACGTATGAGATATTTGATTGATATTGTAAACATAAACATTCCTACCTCTTTTTTCGATGAATTGTACGAAGAGTATTAACAACGTTGTTTCTTAAGAGCATTAGAAAACTTTATAAGATGAAGTAATTAAATTACATTTCGCTTTTTAAAAAAATACAGGCATGCTAAGAACGAGGATATTTTACAATTTCAAAACTCAATTTCTATTTTAAAAATCTTGATTTGTATATAATACAGTATATTACACTTTAGGCCTGCACGTTTTTTCTAATATAAATTTTACCTTCAATATATTAAACATAATATTGGGTTACGGTTTTCATATTCATGTCTGTATAATTACCTTCACTCGTAGGCTTATACTGCCACAGGCCTCGGTGACAGAACGTAGAACCCTGGACCTCTAGATAGGTATAAGCTGAGGATTAAATTAAATCAGATAGGCTTGATTTAACAAAGTAAAATAAAGTAATGTTCAATTTCAATATGAGTACTGAATTACGCCTACATATGAACAGATATGCTTATACGTAAAGATTATAAATAACCATAGATATTAGCCGGATTCTTAGCCAGAATATAGAACCCTGGTTCTTTAGATATGTAAACGTTAGAGATAAAATTCAATTAGATAGACTTAGTTTAACAGAGAAAAAAATAATCTACAGTTTCTGTATGAGTACTGAATTTTATATGAACACATATGAAGAGTCCACTGCAAGAATGATGGATGTCATTTGGAATACATTTTGCAGGAGAAGCAATTGAAAGTTTGAAATGCTTAGCGCTCAAAGCTTAACTGATTTTCCGATCATTACTGGACAATGACTATCAGTGTTAACGCTATGTAACTCTGTATGTACATTCTATATGGCTTAAGCTATGCATTGACAGTCTTGGTTCATTTTCGACAAGAAAGTGACATCCATCATTCTTGCAGTGGACTCTTCATATTATGCTTACGTTGCATAGGGAACAAAAATGCTTTTCAACTTCAATATCAATACTAAATTACGTATCTACAAATATGTTTACGTTTCATTATCGCTAGATTCCTAGGCTGTCCCTACAAATAAACTGTATCACATCTTCCCTCTGGAGAAATAAAGAATAATAAATTCAGTATTGCTGTACAAGGGAGTATGAACATTTGAGTAAATTTTCTCGCCCTCGATTTTTTGAGGAGAAAATTTCCACATATCAGCCAGTGCAATACAATATGCAGCATTCCTTTTTTTAAGTTAATACTTGTATACTAGAATGTATTTTCCTGTTTGTGATTATGTATTGAGTCTCTTTTTTATTATATTTATTTTTTATTATTATTATTTTTAAGTTAATACTGATTGTGTATATGTATTCAATCTCTCTTTTTTATTTTATTATTATTATTATTTTTATTATTATTATTATTATTATTGTTATTATTATTATTATTATTATTATTATTATTATTATTATTTTATTGATTCTGGTTCACGTTGACACTTTGTTTAAAAAAACTTAAAATTGTTTAACGACAAGTTAAAAGTGTTAAAATTTTAAAAAAAGGTTATGTAGCTTAGACAGACGGCCCTTTTCGACGCCGGTTCTGCGTCATCTTCAGTGTCCTACGAACTACTGATGTTCCTGTTGATCTTGCATACTGCCATTTGCATTCGTCAGTTGTAGGGGTGGGGGTATGTTGTTCCTGTGGTGGGGGGTGGTTGTTTGTGTGCTATGTATCATGATGTCAAATAATGTATGGGTATTGAACTGTAATTGTGTATTAAGTATAAGGAACAACACTGTAGGACACTGAAAATGACGCAGAACCGGCGTGAAAACGAGCCGTCTAAGGTACATAACATTTAAAAAAAAAAATAACACTTTTAACGTGTCGTTAAACAATTTTAAGTTTTTTATTATTTTTAAGTTAATATCTGTATACCGGTATGTATTTTTCTGTATGTGATTTGATCCTGGTTGAGTGGAAGAGAAGGCCTGATGGCCTTAACTCTGCCAGGGAAAATAAAACTATTATTATTATTATTATTATTATTATTATTATTATTATTATTATTATTATTATTATTATTATTATTATTCTTTGTCTGACAAAAGCAAAGCAAATTTCTATATTATTATTATTATTATTATTATTATTATTATTATTATTATTATTATTTGTCTGACAAAAGCAAAGCAAATTTCTATATATGTCACTTTATTTCGCAAGTTACTGACTCCAAGATCTATTGATTTGTGAAGCGAAGAAGTAATAAAAATTGGGATGAAAATTACTTCAGTAAGAGTTTATTTAAACATCATACACAATGAAGGAACGGAGCTCGACCCGCTCGCTCACTACAGCGAGCAGTGACCAGTGTTGGCACGACCTACTCACGAAAATCAGGAGAAAACCATCGAAAAAACAGGAAATTACAGTAAATTAATTAAACATGAAACGTGAACATGAACACCGTTCCGGTCCGCTCCGGTTCGGTCCATTTTGAGCCCTGATAACAACGTACTCAAGTGTAATACTGTATGAGGAGTGTACTAGGGGAGAGTAGCCATCGATGAACCGTTGTCATATTCTTGGTCGTATTGATTGTGTATGCGTGTAACGTCACTTCAAGGCTTCCCCACATGTATGTTGTATTTGGTGGTGGCAGCAAACACGTGGGCTGAACAAGAAGCTCAGATATATTTTTGTTATTTTTACTGTAATTTTAAGTAACTTTTGTACAGAGTATATTGGCTTAAGGGGACAAGCTACTGAGATTTCTAATCTCCACAATTTTGATTGTAAGTTTTTGAAATTTTAAAATCGAATAGATGTTGATGAGTTACATGTGCATAATTATTTTCAAAATTTTATGTTGAAAAACGTACTCGAAAAAAAAATATAATATAAAAAAAGAGTTTATAATTTTAGTAAACAAATATCTGGGTCTCATATAAAGATAATTTGTTTCTTAAACTTTTAAAATGATGCTAAGACTACCTACAATGAAATGGTGCATGGGTTTGTTCCTAGTCAATACAGTTCATCAGTAAAAAAAAATTAACTTTTAACATTGACCAAAATTGATGGAAACTCAGTAGCGTGTCTCCTTAAAGACATTAAGTTATTAAATGACATATATAGCAGGAAGCAGTGTTCTGTCTGCTTCCTTTTTAGTTGTAGATCCATAAATTTTGTATAACCTTTTCAGCGTTCTTGAAGTGTAATTAGAAAATGGCGAAGTTGCTATAGATGAACCAGCTGGAGTTGCAATGAATGGACTACATTTTAAAATAGATCATTCAAGGTAACAAATTCCAGTCGAAAAGAACTTGACAATTTTATTCCATCTTAGCCTCTCGATGCCGCTTTCTTCCACTGGAGAAAAAAATTAAAGAAGCGAGCAGAAAAAAACAATAAAGAACCCTTCAGGAAGCAATCAAAATCAAGACTTCTGATTTTGTTTCATGTGTGAAGAAACCATCGAGGAAAATATGATTCAGTATATGTCTTGCAGGAAATGGGTACCTGCATGAAGCTTATGCAAATGTTAAGTGGAGTCAAAAGAAGTACTTTGTATGGCATGTGTGTCTTGCAAACGAAAGATTGTTTTGTCTACAGTATGGGAATATCTCAGACTCCAGAAAATAATTTTATATGTAGAATCACATCACTATGTTACTATCTTGTAATTTAAAGTTGTCTTCTAACATTTTATAACTACTGTAGCCTATTAGCTAATTTGAAATAGCCCACAACATTAACAATTAATATTTAAGGAGAAAAATTCGCATCCATAATATCCACAACATTAAGATATTGAAAACACAAGGACTGTGTTTTTCATGATTTTCAGTTTCAAAATATGATTACAGTTGGAATAGAAGTAAGTACAACATCCATTAATGTAATCTATGTTTCTTCATTGTTTTTATTTATCATTTGTTGACATTATTTTGAGATTTTTTTTTCTCTTGGTCCATTCATGGAAACATGGTGGTCCATTCATAGAACCTTGTCGCCTTCATTGAAGTATTAGTCGAATTTTAAATGACCTAATCTTTAAAAAGATATAAATAAGATGTGGCCCTGAAACTGTATTTTTATAATTCCTTATTAGTGATGTAATTGAATGGTAAAACGACTTAAGTCCACATGTTGGGGGTTTTGAGTTGAAAGCATGATTATGTTACTGTGTGCAAGAGGCATCGTTTAGTAGCAGAATGACTTTAATCCACGACTTTTGTATACTTTTTATTAGCAGCAGAATATTTGGTTAAGAGGTAAAACGACCTTAGTCCTGGACTTAAGTTGTTTTTCCTGTCAAGTACTGAAGAAACTTACATAATATGTAGTTTTAATCATACACTCAGCTGACAAATTGTTTTTTGTCTGTTGTCATTGGTAATCCTTTCCGAACTTATCTCACGTTTACCATTCCTTCCAGTGCATCCTTCAGTAGGCAGTTCTATTCAGCCCGTGACACAACCAATTCCCTTTCTACTTCTTGATCATTTTCAGCATCATTCTTTCCCCACACTTTCCAACACAGTGGTTTATCCCCGATCAATGAAACCAAAATTCAAGATATTCGTAAAATGCTTAAGTACATTCGTGATGAAGATGTGAATACATTTTACGAAAACATTATAGCATAGGAAGCAACAAAGAATTGAAAGATGAAACTAAGCTGTGGTCTCGTTATAACACTCCTAAGAGTTGTCTGTGCTCTTGTGATTAACAAGTTGTTCAAAATAATGTTGTTCAACAATTGGAATAAGTTTATTTTATGATTTTGGTATAAATACATTTAGTTAAACATGTTTATGTGTTAGTAAGCTAATAATTATGATGCAGGATTAAAGTTAATTTGCAGAACAACTTAAGTCCTGAAGATAATTAAATTTTTTAACTTGAAGAAGAATATAAAAGTATGAATTTTTATAATAAAACTATTTTTCTTACATATCTTTTACATATTAGTACATTATGCAACGAGCCTATAATGATAGTAATTAAGACGCAAGTATGGATGTTTATGAAACGAGCGCAAGCGAGTTTCATAATATTCATACGAGCGTCTTAATTACCATTATAGGCAAGTTGCATACGACTTTTTATGCTCGACCATATTTCTAACTGAAATTATTCAGATGCATACATTCTATTTGTATCTGACAAGATCGGAAGTGACCTTGTTCTAGGTCGTGAATTGTGAGATGTGCGCAGACGCGAAAGTATTGATTTTTTCCGAGGAACAATAATGTCATTGACCTTGATATAATCCCGTTAAACTTGATATAACCTTGATTATTGAATTCGACATTGAAAAACGAGATGACGAATTGAATTTATTTGAATATTATTTACAATTAACGGTAATTATTATAGTAACAGAACATAACCTTCTGCGACAGTATTGGATTTCCAGCCTCCGTGACTTTTCGCTAATTCTCTTTCGATTGCATATCCGAGAATAATCGATACTTGCGGTTTTATAACGGTACAAAGCTAACTTGTCATTGACTGAACACCTGTACTTTAATGAGTAGGTGTACTTTAATGACATGCATTAAAGGACTGCTACCAGGTGTATAATTACTACATTTCGGCATGGTCGAGCATAAAAAAAATTATATTGTAACAATATATGGTACAGCAAGGCTAAAAACAGTTTTCTTTAATTTTCTCCAAACTACTTCTAGGGACTTCATACGTTTTGCAAACTCACCATTCATTTGTTCAAGCCTATTAACGGAATTTTAAAGCATTGCTTTTGTTGGATATAATAAAAAATCTTTAGGTGGTCCATTGATGGCCTATATCTGAAAGTATATCTGCGATATACTTTCAGCCTGTTTTGTGTTGGGTAGATAATTTCTAAAGTGCGTTTCCAGATACGTAATGTCTGCAGAAGTAATTAGCTTTTGTAATTTGCATGTTGGTGTGATGTACAGTTTTGTATCGTATCGTTTCTAGGTCATCATTATCATATAAAAAGTAACACTAAAGTTATAAGACATTAGTGCGGCTCACAAAGTAAAATGCTGTAGCCCAGGCATGTCAATTGATGCCCACAGGAGCAAGCGCGCGCTTTAGAGCTCAGGAGAGTCTGAGCGCTTTACAGCGGAAAGGAGACATACGAAACGGGTAATATATGCCGCTTGGTCGAGCTATATTCAGGGATGGCCAGCACTGATTCAGTAGATAAAGGGACGAGAACTTATTAATACTGTATCCATCTCGATTTTTAGATTTGTCTGAGAAGTGTAAGTGCATTATAAGAATGTAAGTTTTAATTTTAATGCTCATTTTTTACAAGTTTGAGTTTTTTTATTCAAAATAATTATTTTCTCTACTTCGTTTTATAGAAAAGTGAAATTTTCAGATATAGGCCTATTTATTTAATAGCCTTACAGAATGTTTTCGTAAATCTAATATACCGTAAATACGTATTACTGAAGATACTGTATTGAAAATTTTGAAAATATTCGCATGGAAATTGTTTGTGAGGAAATGAATGAACAAAGCAACTACCGTTACATCATAAACAAAAGATACGTGCCCATGTGTTGTAAAAATGTCAGCTCTATAGCTTCAGCACATTTCGAGAAAATAATTTAATATTCTGATGATAGGAAGTTGCTCATCAATATCACCTTAAAAGCATAATGCAATAAGAGTTTTGTTATGGAATATTAGCTACACTTAAAATATATAGGGGAGAGTCGGGTAGTATCGGACATCGGGTAGTATCGGACAGCGCGTTTTTTTCGTCTACCACCATATGGTAGTACCTGAATGACATGGTTACGTTTATCTATGCGACATCACAGAAACGTAACCATGTCAATTAGGTACTATCATCGTGTGGTAGATGAAAGAAACTCACTGTCCGATATTACCCGATGTCCGATACTACCCGACTCTCCCCTACAGCACCTAGGTAGCTTTGCTTTGTACTGTAACATTGTTTTGATTAGTTTATTCATTACTTTTATAAATCTAAAGGTACCACCAATATCAATTCCACCTTATCATGTCATACTCAATCTCTTTTTTCTGGGATATCACTTTCTTTATGAATGATGTGTTTCATCCATTTATTATAGTATAGTTGTACTACTATGGAATTTATGTGAATATTCTTTCTTGACTCTTTATTATGTTATTAACATTTAAAATACAATTGCAATTTTAAGAAATTGGTATTAGTACTTTTCTTTTACAGACAATATAGATAATATCAAACAGAAAGAAACCATATAAAAATAACGACATAAAATTTCACGTTCCGCCTAAAGTTTGTGCACCACTGTTTTCTTAATCCAACAGGCTGCTTATTCATATACACAACCCTTCCTCTTTCCATACTTAGCGCTTGATGCCCGCGTACGACGTCAAGGTCAGAAAAATGCGCTTGCTTTAACATCACTGCTGTAGCCTATTCAAGCCAGGTTGTTGGTAACTCCAGCACCAGCGGTCGATCATTTTCCGTTGCGCTAGGTTTGCGTCACTCTTGCAAAGCAAATCTGTGAGCTGGGGCTGAACACGCAGGACGGCGGGATAATAAAGCAGCGTGAAGCATGGACAAGTGATCCGATTACGTGATTGTAGTCAATCACTTCACAGATGGTGGTCACCATCCCTGTTCAGTCACACAGATCAGAGGTGCTAATGATCCCGGCCACAAAAGAAAGTTGTTTACGTTATTCATTTTTCTTAGTGCAGGGGTCGGAGGCAGTGGCGCACCCAGGAATGTGGTTTGAGGGGTTATTTATGATCAGTCTCATAGAGCAACATTATAAGCTGTATGGACTCCAGCAGTATATGGAACAAGAAACACATAAAATAAATTTTGGAATACAGACGTGGACAAATTATTAGCAAAATTGAAGATTTTTATTATGTATTTTTAAAAAATATGATTCTTCAATTTAGACTACAGTTGACATTTTTGTGTATTTCCAAATTATTAGCAAAATTGAACATTTGTATTGTATACTTTTCAAAATTTAACTCCTCAATTTGGACTACATTTGATATTTTTGCATATTTACAAATTATTAGCAAACCTGAAGGTTTTTATTGTATATTTTTACAAAATTCGATTCTTCAATTTGGACTACAGTTGACATTTTGGATATTTCCAAATTATTAGCAAAACTGAAGATTTTTGTTTTATATTCTTACAAAATTTGACTCTTCAATGCAGTTGACATGTTTGCTAATTTACAAATTATTAGCAAAACTGAAGATTTTTATTATATATTTTTACAAAACTTGACTCTTCAATTTAAACTACAGTTGACATTTTTGCATATTTCTGTCTACCGTAATGATGGAAATATCCAAAATTGTCAACTGTAGTCTAAATTGAAAAGTCAAATTTTGTAAACACAATTATCATAAAAATCGTCAATTTTGTTAATAATTTGTCCACGTCTGTATAATTCAAGTACGGTATTTTAATATTTTCTCGTAACTTGTTAGAACAATAATAATTAATTATTGTCATTAACAGTGACACAGTAAATGTAAAACATTTTCTTTTAAAAAACGAAGTTGAATGGTCTTAATTCTTTCTGCACAAAAATGTAAATTACTCTCCCTGAATTTAAAGAAGTGTCTCTGGATAGGCTATTCTGATTTGCAAGATTATTGGACGTAGTCTCTTCCATTGTGTTCCTGAAGTAAATCTTCATTCTTCTCAAAATTTGAAACATTCTTTTAGACGTGTTAGTGGGAACACGCAAAGACGAAAAGATCTTCGGAAGTAGAAATACTTTTGCTACATTTTTCTGTCGTTTTCTCTAGAATCATAAACTACGGAAAGCGATCCTTAACTTCACATTTAATATTAACTTAAGCAGATAATGAACTTTCATTACAGGATATATCAATGTTTCCTCTCTACTAAACCATAGAAACACTTTGCACTGATTAGATAAAAAATTTGAACTGCTTTGATTCCATAAATTGTTAAGGAAATTGTGTATATGTTCGATTCCCTTACCGCCACTCTACGATACCCGCACCCACCAATGAGCACAGCGGTCGATAATAGCACAAACGCCACGCACTGGTTCGCACACTCTGTAAGAAGAAGGTTCACTATACAACTATTATTAACGATTTTATAATTCCGTTTCATTCAAACTTCAAATAATATGAGGTTTTCTATTAAAAATCTGAGGCTGTATCGAAATCGAAGGGCAACGTCCTATTCTTTTAAATTTGAACGGATGGACGGAAGAAGATCGAAATCTTTTGTAAACTGAAAATGATAAATCAGGCGATATATATATAGCACCAAGTAGTAAATTCTCATCCTTTCCAGTGTACACGAAATTAAATTAAATACAGAACATGACAAAGAAGATTGATTGATCCTGGGAACGTGTAGCTCTTCGCCGGTCCCTCTGTTCTTTGGATGGCGGTGTACATTTTATAAGGATAAAACTGAAGAATTTTCAGCCTGCGTAAAAGAGAATGTTATGCCTGCGTCAACAGTCTTGAAGATTTTACTTTGGATATCGCATCAATTTTGTTCGCATATCATCAAGATTATCTGTGAGGGCTCTCTTTGCAGATTGTCTTTTTTATTGTTCAAAACGGAACCTGTTTCACACCATTTCTTAAACAAATCAAGGACATATTGCTTAGTAGACGGTTGGATAGATTCCGGAAAACGTAGCCGAAATTTTCTCAAAGATTTCACATACCGATATGACTTTCCCGCTAAAAGATCTCCATAATGAATATTCGCTGCTTAATAGTGTAACTAAACACGGTTATTTTTACGTCTACGGCCTCTTTGTTGTGAAAACACCAACGAAACTGACCACTATTTTGTAAAATGAATCCTGTTGTGTTTATAGGTAGACTCGCATCACTACTCTCCTTGCTTATCAATTTCCGGCGGAGAGCGAAGGAGCTAGCGAGCTCGTTACCAGTGTCAAGTCTTGTTTGGCAAGCTCTGTAATACAACCTGCAACAAAGAAAGATTAAAGTAAATCTATCCTATGCATACTTAGTAACTACAGAATGTTACAATTAACGATTTAACAGAACCAGTAAGGCAAATTGGAAATTAAAGGGAGATGTAGGTCAAAATGGTGAAAAATCACAAAAGAAAATGGTCTCATTTAATAGTACAGAGCTTCAAGAACCTTCCCTCAAAATTCGAGGGAAAAATTCGGCCTTGATTAAGTATATGGACAATTTTAAGGCATATAAGGAGCTTAAGGGGTTAGGTACAGCTTACAGCAGTAAACTTTTGGAAATATTCAACATTTTTTCCCCCATTACTGTATCTTGTACAATAATGAAAATTACTACAGTATGTGTAAAACATTGTCATTCTGATGTATGAAAAAAATACTTTTACGATTTAAAAAAATTATTTAATTTTTTTTAATTCAATTCACTGTGCAGTGATGAAGCGTTTCCCTCATAACTCAAAAACTATCCAACATTCTGTGATGAATTTTTTTTTTGTATACTTATAAATGTCATATCTACAATATGATGCAAGATCACTTCTCTACCTTTGATAAATTGTCTGATAAAAATAAATTAACTTAAAAAATGACAAATATCAGTATTTTCTTCTAACACAAAATAAAAAAATATATTATTTATTAAGGAAAGTAGTTGAAAGAGCATGATATTGTAAACATGAGTTTCAGCAATAAAATAAAAGAGAGAGAAAATGAAAAGTTACCAAGTTTATGAGTTATGAGGGAAACTGTTCATTACTGCACAATGAACTGCCACCATTTTGAATTTTGAAAAAAGAAATATAAATAATTTTTTTAAATCGTAAAAATATTTTTTTTTCATATAGCAGAAGGACAGTGTTTACTACATACCTATTTTCATTATTGTACAAGATACAGTAATGGAAGAAAAAAATGTTGAATGTCTCCAAAAATTTTACTGCTGTAATCTGTACCTAACCCCTTAAGGTACCGACAGTAATTTTGTCCGCATTTTTTCGTAACTTACATTTTTCAATATTTATGTACCTTTTTCTCAGGAACTATTTGAGGTAATTGGATGAAACTTTACATGCTGGCTTTTTTGAGTAGTCATTTTATCATGCAAAGGAATTGTGAAATACGAGTATGTTCTCTTTTATTTTTTACATTAAAAGGAAGACTAATTTCTAACCCATTGTTTTTATAAAAATTTAAAACTTTATAAAAATTAACCAGTTTTCATGAAAAGGTACATACGCAAAGTAATATATGAATTTTAATTAAATAATTAAAAGTCAGATGGATAAAAAAGATGGAAAAAGTCACAGACCATAACCACATTATTAAAAATTAGTTGCAAAACTTTAGCTCATAGTTCTAGGTGCAACATGTTAGAATATATTAAAACTTTGCACTTTGGTCTACGTCTCCCCTTAAGTAAATCTATCCCACGTTTTTTCAGGGGTTTTCCCTCAACCAATTAAAGCAGAATTGCTGGGTAACTTTCGGCGTTGGACCTCGGTCTCATTTCGCCATCATTAATTCACATATCATCATCATCATCATCACCATCATCCATACAATAGCCCGAGTTAAATTCACGATGCGCCGTGCTGTACTTGTACAGACCCAGAAACAAAATTTTGGTCACGCACTGAGCATGAGCAGTTTGTTATAACTGGAACTTAGAAAATTCAGATGGCCCCAAATTGTATTTCTAGGTCTGTACAAGAGCGCGACCGTTCGGCTATCCAATTATTCACAGAATATGAGTGGTAAGAACAATAAGTATCAGGCTGCAGTGTAAGACTTCGGGACCCTCTTCCGTACAAGCGGGAAAAAAATCTACCCCACACATGATGAACAATTATAATGTTACCAAACAAAAATTAATAGACATTAGAAGACACAAGCAAACACATAAATCACAAATAAATATAAAATCCAATAGATAACAACTTAATAACAATAATAATACGCCAGCCGGGGAAGACTAAATAATTCCGTGGTGTTTGGTCAATACATAACTCCAAAAAAACTGTTTCGAGATACCAGCATTTTTATTTTCACTTTTCCTATATAAATAATAATTGAGGATCGTTTTTGCAAAACTTGCTAACTGCAAAATTTTCAAAATTAAGATTTTGGTGTATTAGTTACATAAAACAGGCCTCTACATGATTCTAAAGGCTTCTTAGCAAAATCTTATTATTTCCTTCACAGTAGTGTGTCACAGTGTGATCGTTTTTTTCGAAACTTGCTTTCTGCTATGTGAGAGCTATAGAAAAACTTGCAGTTATTTCAGTTTTTTGTGTTTCCTATAAAATTTAGTTTATATAGTTAGCAAGTTTTGCAAAAACGGTCCTCAATTACAAATGTGAATGAAAATAACATAAGATTAGATGGAGATATCACGGCTATCTACACCAAACAAAAGAGAACTGATTTTTATATAGGGCTCTCAGCTAAAAAAAAAAAAAAAAAAGGCTATTTTTTTAGTTATGTTCTGACCAAACACCACAAAATTAAGATAACCAGTTTTAGAATTTTTAAATAAGAGGCCATATAGAATTAAACGAAAATGTTAAGTTACTTACTTATTCATGTCTCCGGCATTCAGAAGGGATTGAAAGATGAGGTTTTATACTGCTCTGGAAGTTGAATTCTCAAGATTCTTCGCACACAAATACATACTAAATGTAAAGAGTATGAGGGTAATGGGTACTATCTCTATGTATTATAGAGATAGTGGCGTTGTAGTACATACATTATAGATGAATCGAAAGCTTATTGTGTCAGTGCAAAACAACAAGGAACGAAAAACGATAAAAAGAATTTGATTGATATAGAAAAGCACGCCATGTTACTGCTTCTATTACAGTTTCAGTCCAGACGTTTTCGAATAGGGGCCTATGTCATTTCATTGACGGTCAGTTAGCAATAATTCTAGCTAAGCTATCATTAAGCACGAGAGTGCCTAGTTAAAAATTCAGCAAGTTATTTTTTATAACAATTACTCTGATCAACAAAATTAAACATATTTTTTGTTAAAAGATAACGAATGAGTGATTGTTATAGTATTTTTCATGTTGATTTCAAATCAGTTTTCAAAATTTTTCTATTACCCAGAGTTTTTGAGTAATTGTATGAAATGTAGTTTAAACTTTTCTGGTATTGATACCTTGTAACATTTTACCTAAAATCATATTTGCTTTCCTAAAATGTGTGTGAAATAGGTTTTAGTCTATACTTGGCTTGAGAAACACCTCTTTTGAGTGTCCAGTGGTAGTGTGCCAGGATATTTGGGCTCCATTTTTTTTGGTAGCGCCTTTTCATTTCAGAAAAATCCTGATAAAAACGCTCCCCACGTTCGTCGTTGACTACCCTAAGGTTTTGAGGAAATAAAAAATAGATCAGAATCCAAGAAGTTAATTTGAGAGATATTACATCCCAGCACGTTATAGTTCTGAATCAGCTCGCTGACAATTTCTCTGTAATCTTCTAATCTGTGATTTCTAGAAAGTAACAGTCTGTTGAATGATCCTTACGATTCTGGAATATCATTGGAACTGGAAAAGGCATATGACGGGATCCTTTCAGCAAACCAGTTAATAGAATTACATGGAGCACAACAGATTTCAGGGGTCCAGTTCCTGTCCTCATCAATTTTGTAATCAAAATAACATTTGTACGCTCTTTTAACTATTGTAGTAAAATTCGGCTGTATGCTTTCGAAATTAACTAACCACAAACGTATAAAAATTATTTATGTGATTTACACAATATTTCGAGGTATGTTTCACTTTATAAGATATCTTTACCACACTTAAAATTAGGACAAAGAAAACACAAGTTATGAAACTTGTTTGTTCCAACTCAATTGAGAATTAGTATAACTCTCGCAGTCTTATGAGGAATAAAATTCATTTTTATGGATTTTGACTTCACAGGCATAGGCGGAGAGAGAACCATTTCCTTGGGGGGGCAAAGCAAAACTATAGAATTCCCATTTAATGGGGTTATGGGAAACAACATTTACCTCCTCCCCCGTTATACAGTAGCTTGACCGTAGTGCAGTATATCGGAATATGATCATTTAATAAAGGTATTTTCGGGGACATGTTTCTTACAGTGTTACATCCATATCCGCGATGTTTCGAACCGAGTTGTATAGGGCTTAAACTGTAGGTCTACTACAAATTATAATAGGGTATAACTTAAAACAATCTCCTTTTTCTCTCTCGTACAGAAATACATGCAAATATCAATCAAACTACGTAACAGTGCTAGCAGAAACTTTTTTATATGAAGCTTACCTTCGGAAGATATCATAAGAAATGTAGCTAAATTCTAATTGTTTTATTTAATCTCGTCTTTAAGTTTCCACGTTATACGGGAATCACTTTTCTTTTTTCTGCATTGTTGTGCAGTATGTTATTCATATTTCTCCAAGTGGCGGCCTGAACACCTGCAGACTTCTAACACATGGGTACAGGCTGTTACAAAAGAAAAAATATACATTCAGAAATTTAAAATAAATACAGTATTATAGTCCAGACACATTATCTGAAAATATTAATTCATCAATTTAAGCACAGAAACTTAATCATAAAATTACAATAGATTTCGTCAAAGTTAAAACTATTTACATAAAAATTAGTTAAAATTACATTAAATATATTCTTGTACTGCGTAAAAGTTTTTGCTAAAAAGCATATCTTTTAATTTAGTCTTAAAAACTAACAGTTTTTAAATTTCAGTAAAAATTTCCTCATTTCAAAGAATCTCTAAATATGTATTATATAAAAGTGTATCTGAAGTTAAAAAATATCCATTTAGGCCTGCAGGAAACTACAAAAAATCCATAATAATTGTCTTTATATTAGTTAATTAACTCGATCACCAGACAATGACAGTTTTCATTTCTTAACACGTTAAATTTGCACTAATTAAGTGAACTGCAATATGCTGCCATCTAGTGAGCAAAAGTTCGATTCTTGCCGTGAGTGGAGTGTTATCTTCATTCTAGGGGCTTCGAACTTCACCCTTGTCTTGCTTTCAGACATTCAAACAAAGAAAATCTCATCCAGAGAATTGGCGTCTGGAAAGGATCCCAAAATGCTGGCTGCGTTTCCACGTTGGATGGCTATTCCTATCCGTTGCCGTAGGTAATTGGTGCAGTGAGGGTCTCCAGTAACAGTCACCAAACTTCTACCAATTTCGGAAACCAGGTCTTTTGCTTCTTTACACCAGGAGCCTAGTGTTTCGACAGCAAAGACGATGAAGATGTAATTGTCTACTAGATGTACTACTTAATTATAAACAAAAGCAAAAAAGATCTTTTGAATTCAATAGAATAGAAAAAAGAGGTCAGACAAGTTTGGGGGCAGTGCCCCCCCCCATGCCCCCTCATAACTCCGCCTATGTTCGCAGGCAACAATGATCTAAAGCAGGGTTGGGCAGAATTATGCACTCTGTGCTTGCACGGTGTACTACGAGAGAAGTGTGCTTATAGAGTGCACGAAAACCGGTTTATTCAAGTTGCGGTACGTACTGTATGTTTCAAAAGAAAATGTTATTCTACCAAACTAAATAAGAACACAAAGTAATGAAACACTTCCTTACACACAAACCATATCTGTTGCACATTAATTCAAATTACTCAGTTTCTCAAGATTTGGATAAATTTTATTAGCACAAGCTATGGGAAGAACGGCCGTTAAAAGTCCATCTGCAAGCCGATTGCTTGTTTGAGATTTGTTTATTTTCATAATAGAAAATAACTGTTCACATTTATAAGTGGAACCAAATAAACACAGAACTTTCGCACACAGTTTAAGCAGATTGGGAAAGCGTCCTCTAGGGAATCCGTCATAAAACTGCATAAGACTCGACCTTGAATCATAATATTTCGATCGCATCTCTCGATCACATCGCAGGTCAATCAATTCACACTGTAATGAAGGGGGGACGTTATCAATAATCAATTTGTAATCAAAACATGTAGCAAAAATACGCAAATCCATTTCCAGGCAATCTAAATCGTGGAACCTTGATGTAAATTCCTGTAATAGACCAGATAGAACACATGCGTACATTTCGAATTGTTCATTGTTCAACAATTCCATGCTCTTAGATAAGGAAGGGTAATGATATATTTCGCCCTTTTGCATTTGACGAATCCATAACAACAATTTCTTCTTAAAAGCTACAATTCTATCTGCAAATTGTATAATAAGAATTTCTTTTCTCTGAAGTCCTAGATTTAGCTCATTTAAATGCTGTGTAAGATTGTTAGGAATATCAAATCAGAAATCCAATCCGAATCACTCCACTCGAGAACAGATTGATTAATGTTTCATTTCCATGTACGCTTTTATTTCTTCAATTAGTTCCAGGAAGCAATGCAACATTTTCCCCCTGCTCAACCATCAAATTTCGGTAAAATAAGGTATATTTCCATATGCAGTATCTACCTCAGTAAGGAAAGTTTTTAATTGCCTGTGATTTAACGCTCGAGATCTGATGAAATTCACTATTCTCACAACAGTTGTCATAACATCTTTCATTACAATACTCTTTGCACAGAGGTTATCTTGATGAACAATACAGTGAATCGGAATAAAATTGGAACTTTGATCTCCCAACTTAGCTTTCAGACGCCCTACAAAGTCTGCGACGTCGAGTGCCGCTTAATATCACTCGTGATAGCCATCCTACAACTGACTGACTAGCTGCCAGCGCGCTGCAGTGCAATGCACGTTCTTAGAATTCCCCGTGCGCACGGAGGGCAAATGTACTCAAACGCCCATCCCTGATCTAAAGTTATGTCAATTGTTAAAGCAATAAAATGACATATTTGAAATATTTTCTTTTTCCATTAGCATGTTAAGAACTGTACAATAGCAATAAAAGTAAATCAGTTTTTCTGAAATTACGAAAAAATGGTGTTGGTAGAAAAGTTCTGACTTCATTTTTCGAATCTGCAGATGAGATTACTTGAGAAACTGCAGACATTTTACATTTAACAAAATCACTGTTGACCACTGTTATTAAAAAAAATCTTAACATCTCCCATGAAAATTATAGCTGCCTTCGAATATAATGTTATCCAGTGGAAGATCAGTTCACAAGCGATGCCGCCGTTGGCAACCCTCTTCATGACTTCCAACAGGGAGAAGGCCGTAATAAATATGTAGCATCGGTGGGACCTGTGGCCACGCGCTGCATACAAATTCCCATCAATATTGCACCGTGAATCGTAGTTTATTGAGTGGAGGAAGGGTGGATCAGCTCTGGAAAGATAATGTCGTTCATCATGTAAGAGAACCGCCTTACGTATTCAGAATCCTATAAAGATGCATTCGACGAGCTGTAAATATGAACCTGTGCATGGCTATATGCACTATGCATTTATACATAAGTATATACAGAACAGACTTTTCTAAAATGAATATCCAAAAAGCAGTCGCGGCTCGTGGTTTTAAAATTGAGGAAGGCTCTAGGCAAATTTTCATGGCCTCGAGCATGAGTATTTGTTTATTTATTTCTATTTGTTTATTCGTGTATTTCCGTAACTGGGAATTTTTAACAATAAGTTATGATATATATATATATATATATATATATATATATATATATATATATATGATAAGTCAAGTGCCCGTTAAATAGCTATATATATGTAGCTATTTAACGGGCACTTGACTTATCTTAATTCATTTGCTTGTAGACGAAATCGGCCCTTCTCTCTTTCGATATGCCAATATTACACACACAATTCATTGTTCTCAAATAAACACTCGCAAACAGTTGTCACAATCACAAGTTCACAACCGCATACAATACCGATACTCGTATTACGAATCAAGCCAAAACTAATTTGCGCATTAGAATTTCCGTTATGTTGTTTTCCCTTCCCTGACAGAGGTTTGAAAAACTTTCACTTTATGGGATACTAGTGATACCAATTGTGTCAACGAATAACTAAACGACTCCATCTTATCATCGCAATGCCAATTAGGCCTATGACCTACAGTAAAATGAATGAGAAAGCAGACACGTAACCTCAAGAATGGAGTGTCGGACATTGTTTCTTTTCTCTTCTCCAAGAGAGTTTTTGAAACTCAAAGCTAGAAAATGTTGGCAACGACTCAAGGCGTAGATCTCTACGTCTTAGCTGTATCCTTGTTAGCCAGACTCCACTAGGAAACCTCCCCGTCCTGTTTCTATTGTGCAGAAGAGACAGTAAAAGGTTGAGCATGCACTGAGAATTACTACTGATGAATCTGCATCAGAAACTCTATTAATATTTGATTATCAGTATGAAGGGGAACAACAAGAAAATTTACAAAGCAATGGAATTTTGATGTGGGGAGAATGGCTGAAAAAGAAATACAGATAATCGCAATTCGAGCAGAAGTAAAAGTACCGAAAATTTGAACGGAAAGCTAGAGACACAATAAATAATGAGATGGTAATATTTGACTGGATATTCCTACAAAGTCGATCTGGTTAGATGTTTCTAAAATGGACACAATAAGTAATGAGATGGTAATATTTGACTGAATATTCCTACAGAGTCGATCTGGTTAGGTGTTTCTAAAATGGGCACAGTAAGTAATGAAATGGTAATATTTGGCTGAATATTCCTACAAAGTCGACTTGGTTAGATGTTTCTAAAATGGACACATTAAGTAATGAGATGGTAATATTTGACTGAATATTCCTACAAAGTCGATCTGGTTAGATGTTTCTAAAATGGGCACAATAAGCATTGAGATGGTAATATTTGACTGAATATTCGTACAAAGTCGATCTGGTTAGATGTTTCTAAAATGGGCACAATAAGTAATGAGATGGTAATATTTTACTGAATATTCGTACAAAGTCGAGCTGGTTAGATGTTTCTAAAATGGACACAATAAGTAATGAGATGGTAATATTTGACTAAATATTCCTACAGAGTCGATCTGGTTAGATGTTTCTAAAATGGACACAATAAGTAATGAGATGGTAATATTTGACTGAATATTCGTACAAAGTCGATCTGGTTAGACGTTTCTAAAATGGGCACAATAAGTAATGAGATGGTAATATTTGAATGAATATTCCTACAGAGTCGGTCTGGTTAGATGTTTCTAAAATGGACACAATAAGTAATGAGATGGTAATATTTGACTGAATATTCGTACAAAGTCGATCTGGTTAGATGTTTCTAAAATGGGCACAATAAGTAATGAGATGGTAATATTTGACTGAATATTCCTACAAAGTCGACTTGGTTAGATGTTTCTAAAATGGACACAATAAGTAATGAGATGGTAATATTTGACTGAATATTCCTACAAAGTCGACTTGGTTAGATGTTTCTAAAATGGACACAATAAGTAATGAGATGGTAATATTTGACTGAATATTCGTACAAAGTCGATCTGGTTAGATGTTTCTAAAATGGGCACAATAAGTAATGAGATGGTAATATTTGGCTGAATATTCCTACAAAGTCGACTTGGTTAGATGTTTCTAAAATGGACACAATAAGTAATGAGATGGTAATATTTGACTGAATATTCGTACAAAGTCGATCTGGTTAGATGTTTCTAAAATGGGCACAATAAGTAATGAGATGGTAATATTTTACTGAATATTCCTACAAAGTCGAGCTGGTTAGATGTTTCTAAAATGGACACAATAAGTAATGAGATGGTAATATTCATTCATTCATTCATTCATTTATTTTATTCCATAGATCTTACATGAGCAATGAAGCTTTAAGATGTGGAACATGTCAACATTTTACAATATTACAATTACAATTTTTACAAATTTTTATAGTTTTACAATTTAGTAATTTTCTACAATTTTTACAATGTTGTACAATTTTTTTACATTTTGGCGAGATGTAGTGAGATGAAATGAGGTCCGAGGATTCGCCAAAATATTACCCGGCATTTGTCTTTTCGGTGGGGGAAACCTCGGAAAAACCCAACCAGGTAATCAAATCAAAGGGGGTAATCAAATCAAAGGTGTTGATGCCAAGGACTCGCCATAGACCATCCGGCTTCAGTCCCACGGCTGTGGAAAACCTCGGAAGAAACCAAAGTCCAAAGGGGGATCCAACCCAAGCCCGAACGCAGCTCCGGAACAGCAGCCCAGCGAGTCTGCCGACTGAGCTACATCGATGGCTCTACTAAAAGTATACAATACATAGCCAATCAGATTATTAAATTTACAAACGCAAACGATCATTCATAAGTTGAGCTATATTATAATACAAAACAATTTAATTAAATTTAAGGCATAAACAATTCAACCAGTTGTGATATACAGAAATTGATAATACATATCATGCAAACTACTTCAAATTACAAACACAATGACTGAATATTCCTACAGAGTCGATCTGGTTAGATGTTTATAAAATGGACACAATAAGTAATGAGATGGTAATATTTGACTCAATATTCCTACAGAGTCGGTCTGGTTAGATGTTTCTAAAATGGAACCTCTGTATTTACACAATTGGGCAAACAACACTTTGAATAATATCCCCCGGTAGAGTCCTGCAACTGGCCTGTCCTGCTGGAGTCGATGAGTGCTAATCCACAGAATCTCCCCTATTGACTTTATCTGGTGCGATAAATCTAACGGATTTCACTTCCCTTCCACACATGCTACAAGCGTGATGTAGGCGGTCAATTTGGACCTGTCAAAGGGAGGGCAGAGCCCGCAGATTTTTATACCCTAATAGTAATTCTTAAAGCGTTTCGACCATTAGAAGAAGTATGGTCCCCAGCCTGAACTTCGCTCACACTTGGTATTAAACATGAAACACCAGGACTATCGGCGAGGGGCGCCAGAAGAATGGTTCATTAGGGAGTAGAAAACTCACAACCAGGGCCCCAGTTGGACAGATTCAAGGGCGGTTCCATAATGCATGGCACAACACACACTCTTAATGGCCAGCAACATGTGCGTCCGAGTAGAATGACAATGTCTAGGTAGCTAGAGGTAGTAGTACGCAGCTTCGTCTACAGAACATGTTAAAGTTGACAGTTTCATGAAATTTGCCAAATGTTGAAGCGCGACCGTCGTAAATTTACAGGCCTTACACCAGCACCCGTGACGTCACAACAGACAGGTTAATTCCTATACCGATGCGATTCTTTCTTTTAAATAATATGACAAAAATGGAGCAACAGTGCTCCAAGCACCTAAACTTTAAATAAACACTTTCAAAATTAATTTTAATACAACGTAAGTTAATATGTAATACTTCAAATATAATAAAAACTCAAATGAATTAGGTCTACACACCTGGCCTTTTTAGCGGCTGTGGAAAAATCATTGTGCCGTATATGTCGTTATTTTGCGTTCGTTTGAGTACACAGTGTTGTTTTTAATTATTTTTTAACAATTATTTCTCAAAATGGGTGGTTCTGAAAAGGTTTCCCATAATATGACAGACCTTTCTAACAACAGTTATTAACTCTGTACCACAATAGCCTAGTACATTTCTCATATAAATCAATGCCCATTTTTTCTACTTTCATTTCGAAAAACTTTATAAAATGCAGACAAGGTTAAGTAGGCTATATTTACGGGATTCAAAATATGCAAGAATCTACTTTTCTTGTCTTTCTTTGTCGCAAGAAAAAGCAAATGTTGAAACGCGTCTTTCCTTACTTGAACGGTATTTAGATGCACAACCTGATACATTATACATTCGCACATTTTGTATATTTCAGCCTGTATCACTAACAACAGCAAACCACCACACCTCAAACGACAATGCGACACCAGTACAAACGTTGAAACACAAAAATATATTTTATTAATGGTTCATATTAATGACTTTTATTTTAAAACATTAAGAAACCATTTAATACTTCCTTTTAAATCACAATTATGCCTACATTATAATACAAGGACATCATTTTATTTTTACTTTAATTTTTATTGTGCATGGGTTTTTTAATGTACTTCACTCCCACCCCCTCTACTAGTAAACTTTCAACCGTCCTCCACACAGAACCAAGGCCGCGTATGCAGTCAAAGTAAACAGTACTGAGTTAGTGAGTATAGTACGTTCCAGAAATACGTCCACGTTTTCCAGTGACGAAAAAGAGTTTTCAATATTGAATCATATTTTCGCACAGGTACTGTCGTCCGTTTGCCTACATCGCAATCCATCCGCTTCTGCTCGCCCCTCTGTAAAGGCTAGTGGCTGGGCTGTCTTAGCTCTTTTCTGAAAACATTAATTTCTGCTAGGAATTGGACGTCTACGTAACATTATACAACTGTTTAAAATAGCTTAAATAAATGGGTCTCGTTTAGTAATTAACTGTCACGTGAGTTTCCCCCTTTCTACGACCCTGCGACAAAACCACTTGGACGGAGAGTAGATAGCATGTCTGAGTAAATTTATCTTTTCGGATCGGGCAGAAATGAAGATTGAATTTACAGTACGTAAGGTACTCTTTTATAGAAAGGTACAGAATTATTTCAACATGAGGTTACTAGTACGAAGGACGAAACTGGTAATTGGAACTAGGTACAATAGTCTATAGTGCGATAATATGCGCAAAAGAACTGAAGACTGTATCGAAATGAACGGCCACCATTTTCAAAAATGTGTTTAAAAATCCATATTGTGATTATTTTTCAATTTAATTTCATTCTCGATATTGTACGCTAATGTGTTGTAGACAGTATAATACACCCTGCATAATGAATACGTCCGAATGGGTAGCTCAATTCGTGAGTAAAAACACTTATTGTTAATACAGTACTGTATTTTGATTCAACAAAAACCTAATGAAAATTATCAAACTCAAAATCTCGATATTTCCTAATTTACGTAAATGGATGAATTACTTTTCTTCCCTCCTACACCTATTAAAGTGATTTGTTTGTTTTTTACGCCAGTATCATGGAACTTCAGTCGTGGAAGGGGGTAGCAAACGGTGTTTCCGGTTCTCAACCGTTAATCCAAAGGTATAGCAGGTTAATATTAGAAATCTTAGTAAAAAAAATGATGTCCCTGTACAAACTCCCATGCTTCTATGCTTACCAAAATCATGCCTCGTGTGACGTCATACAAGTTGAACTGTTAACGAAATCAGGCCGAAATTTCACGACCACCGCGGTTGAAGTTGTCTCTTTAAATTATTACCACCAATTGTACCCACACCGATTTCTGATAATCCTACTTGTCTGTGGTGTAATAATCATGATGAAGATCTGGAACACATTCTTCTATACTGTCCATCCATAAACCACAAAAAAAAGTAAATTAAAATCATCAGTACCAGTTACAGAAGACACAGCCCTGCAGTATATATTGACTACACCCCAACTCTGGCTACTAGCAACAGGATCTATAATGAACATCGATCAAAATACCCCTCATTTCTCGTGAAAAACAACAACTGAATAGACTACAGTGGATTATAGTGGACTTTATGTTGTCAGGAAACAGCTGGATACATTAAGAAGATTGATTGAAATCATTACCAGCAAATTTAACCAGTGACGTTTTATGTCGGACGACATTTATGTTGCAAATTATTATTATTATTATTATTATTATTATTATTATTATTATTATTATTATTATTATTATAGAGAAATGAATGAAGATATTGAAGCAAAATTAAAAGTTGAAAATATAATAATAGAAATAGTAGAATACAGAGAGAAATGGAAACAACATGTTGAAAGAATGTAAAATTCCTGTTATCCAAAGGGATATCTATCATACAGACCAATAGAACAAAGAGATCAGGGAAGACCAAAACAGGATGGATTAGAACTATGAACGGAAACAGACAAAAGTGTCTAAACCGGAAAGTCAGAAGATTATTATTATTATTATTATTATTATTATTATTAGTGCTTTTTTCTATAGGAAAGGGTGGTAGAACTCTGCGGTTTATCCGAGTTGCGCTTGTTTAATTAACCGTGAAAAAAGTTTGGTTTTTATAAACATCCGAATTGCACTTAAGAATGCCCTCCTCCATTTTGTGTGGTCGAAATTTACATAGATGAAGAACAAAAATTTCCTCCAGAAATTTGGGCCGCAGCTTCACTCACTTCAGACAGAACAACCAACACATGAAAAGACTTTCACGCTAAATTTTCCAGGGAATTTAATTCATCTCGCCCCAATATATTGGTTTTTATGACTACACCAACGGTGACCAAACTGGTTATCGTGATTACATCGTGTAATCAAAGACATTCATACTGGTAAGGGGAGTTTCCTGTGCATTGCTCTCTGTCTCGCTCACGTACTGAAGTTAAGCAGTGTCGGTACCATGTCGCTCTACAAACCCTCTGTCTCTACGAGCAGAAGGTTTCGTACAGAATGGGAAGAGGAATTTATTTGCTGTTCTGTCGGAGAAAATGTAATATGTTGCACTGCTCAACGGTTCAATTAGTAGTAGTATATAGAAGCGGCATTACAGAGCATTACGCTGAATACACAGGCATAACAGGTATTATTATTACTATTATTATTATTATTGTCATTATTATTATTATTATTATTATTATTATTATTTATCAGCAAGTGTTACCATAATTCTTATATACGTGCCTCATTATATAGGCATAAATCTTCCCTTGAATGATAAAATAATTAGTACGACATATATTCATTTTAATTTCTTTTTTAATCTTTTGATGACTATTATCAGTTATTTACTAGTTATTGATTTAATAATAATAATAATAATAATAATAATAATAATAATAATAATAATAATAATAATAATAATATAGAGAAACTGATTGAATATTACGTACTAATGTAGTAATGAAGTGAGCTATTAAACTCCAAGAACTGAAATCAGCCTTTAATCATCGTCATGAAAAGAAAGATGACATAAATAAATGTAAGGAAGCCATTTATTTAGTGGCGAACAAAATAGGTCCTTCTCTTAAGCCTTCCAACGGAGGAGATTTTTATAAGAGCGTAATGATCAAGGTGGCTGAAATAATTTGTCCAATGAAAGTTGTTAATTAATTTTGAGAAACTACGCATTTTTCGACTAAATATCCAGAAGAGAATTCAGGAAATTTCTGATTGTGTTCATGACGAATATTTTTAATTGGTTCTTAATGACAGTAATTACATTACTGAACTAGCAAAGCTTACGATTTTTATTCGCGGGGTTGATGAAGAACTCAATGTTAGTGCACGAACAACCACTGGTTGTAGTTTTCATGCCAAGTACCTCTCTCCCGTCTCCTTACTTCTTAGACTGTCTCTCGCGTGTAATCAGTGCCGTTCAAGTTTTGGTCACAGCTGGACTACATTGAAGAATGTGCATCTCGATACTAAGGTACTTCTGAATTTTCTGTCAGCAATATCAAGAGGCAGGAAATATGCAAGAAAACAGAAACTCCGTTCTAAATTACTGCAGAAGTAGGCCTACCTAAGAAATAAGATTTCCAGATTAGATTATGTTAAAAGTATGGCTTATTAATTACTATAAAAAAGCATTAGAAGTAACATTGACGAAGGATAAATTGATTTACAAAATTTTAAATACACCTATATGACACAAAGTTTTTAACCACACTACTAAGTCTGTAGAAGTGGGAAGGAAAGCTTTGTGTGTAAAACCAACTTACCCCTCTATCCATGTTCCCCCACTTTTTTATTATTAGAAGCGCAACTCCGACTCACCCTGACTTATTTATAAGCGCAATTTTGATATTTTTCAGGTACGAATCCCTATTTCCACCGCAAATCGAACTCACCCGAACTCAGTGTAAAATAATTTATTGGAGGGAAAGAGGAGATGATTACTTCGCTGCGCTTGTTACAAATAAACTAATTGACTTAAATCTATTATATTTTCAAATACAGATTTTTTATTATTTAGTGAAAAATTAGCTTATTATAAGTTTTAAGTCGCAAATCAAGATTTCAGGTATAACTCCCTGCAAAGTTGATTTGAATAATTTCGAGGGAAAAATTGTTCCGGGGCCGGGCATCGAACCCGGAACCTTTGGTTTAACGTACCACAGTGTTAAATTATTGTTAAACCAAAGGTCCCGGGTTCGATGTCCGGCCCCGGAACAATTTTTCCCTGGAAATTATTCAAGTTGTAAGTCGTCTGTTTCTGAATTATTTTCAAAATTCTACTTAAAACTATGAGTGTAACTGTTATTTATCATACAATACTTTCCGGAGTTGTTCAATCAATTCCAGTTTTAAGCTTGATACTGCATTAGACTGTCCCACGCCGTGGTTCGACGTCTAAGGATGCATCCTGCCTAAGATTTGCGTTACGGAAATCCGCGCTGCTTCGAGTCCTCACTGGGGAAGAAATATTCTCATGAAATTTCACTCAGTGTATGGGACCGGTGCCCACCCAGCATCGTGTTGCACTTAAGAAACTACAGAGCTACGGTGGTAGCGAAATAAGGTTTCGAAAGCCAGCTATAACGGCTGAAGGGATCACCATGCTAACCACATGATAACCCCAATATCGTTGGATGATCTTCCACCTCTGCTTCGGCTTGTAGACTTGAGGCCAGCAGCCGGTTGGTCGGTCTGAGCCCTTAAAGGGCTGTAGCACTACGGATTATTGGTTATATTACTAGATTAGACTTAACAGAATATTGGCCAGCGTCTAAAAGAAAATATATTTGTGAGAACTGAGAGCTGGAAGATGATTTCCAATTAAATTATAGGCCTGCCCTTGAACTTTAAATTTGACATTACATTGCCTTCGTGTATTACTACGCACCAAAAGATGTAATTTAGAACAAGGTGTTGTACTGCCTTATAATATTTAAAAAGTGTGTTGGCATTCATAGTGTTCAGACCAAAGGGCAGGTATTTCATTGTAAACTAGAGGTGACCAAAACTTGAACGGCAGTAATTACACGCGAGAGACAGTCTAAGAAGTAAGGAGACGGGGGAGAAGTACTTGGCATGAAAATTAAAACCAGTGGTGGTTCGTGCACTAACATTGAGTTCTTCATCAACCTCGCGAATAAAAATCGCAAGCTTTGCTGTATCAGTAATGTCATTACTGTCAACAAGAACCAATTACAAATATATACAAATTTTCTTGCTTTTTAAAAATATCCTCATGAATACAATCAGAAATATCCTGAATTCTCTTCTGGATATTTAGTCGAGAAATGCGCACTTTTTCAAAATTAATTATCAACTTTCATTGGACAAATTATTTCAGCCACCTTGATCATTACGCTTTTATAAAACTCTCCTTCGTTGAAAGGCTTAAGACAACGAGCTATTTCGTTCACCACTAGATAGATGGCTTCCTTACATTTATTTATGTAATCTTCCTCTTCATTACGATGATTTAAGGCTGATTTCACTTCTTGGAGTTTAATAGCCCGTTTCATTATTACACTAGCACGTAATATTCTATCAGTTTCTCTATATTGTGATTATTATTATTATTATTATTCTTATTGTTATTATTATTATTATTATTATTACTGCTGCTACTGGTAAAGCTATCAGTTTTGTTATTAGTATCACTATTGTTATTATTATTCTTATTGTTATTGTTATTATTATTATTATTATTATTATTAAATCAATAACCAGTAAATAACTGATAATAGTCATCAAAAGATTAAAAAAGAACTTAAAATGGAAATATAGCGTAGTAATTATTTCATCATCCAAGGGAAGATGTAGACCTATAGCCTATATTGAGGCACGTACTGCAGCTTATATAAGAATTATGGTAACACTTGCTGATAAATGTTATGTTTTATTTAACGACGCTCGCAACTGCAGAAGTTATATCAGCGTCGCCGGATGTGCCGGAATTTTGTCCCGCAGGAGTTCTTTTACATGCCAGTAAATCTACTGACATGAGATTGTCGCATTTAAGCACACTTAAATGCCATCGACCTGGCCCGGGATAGAACCCGCAACCTTGGGCATAGAAGGCCAGCGCTATAACAACTCGCCAACCAGGTCGACTGATAAATAATAATAATAATAAATAATAATAATAATAATAATAATAATAATAATAATAATACCTGTTATGCCTGTGTATTCAGCGTAATGCCCTGTAATGTCGCTTCTATATACTACTACTAATTGAACCGTTGAGCAAAGCTACATATTACATTTTCTCCGACAGAACAGCGAATAAATTCATCTTTCCATTCAGTACAAAACCTTCTGTTGCTGCTCGTAGATACAGAGAGTTTGTAGAGCGACATGGTACCGACACAGCTTACCTTCAGTACGTGAGCGAGACTTAGAGCAATGTACAGGAAACTCCTCTTATCAGTATGAATGTCTTTGATTACAGGATGTAATCACGATACCCAGTGTGATCACCGCTGCTGTAGACTCAGCATTCTCCAATCTTTCCTATTTTCCACCTTCGTCTTAGTCTGCGCATAATATGATCCATATATCTTAGTGTTACCTATCATTTCATTTCTTCTGACCCGAACTTTTCTTCCGTTCACCATTCCTTCCAGTGCATCCTGCAACAGGCAGTTCCTTCTTAGCCAGTGCCCAGCCAGTTTCCTTTCATCTTTCTGATCAATTTCAGCATTATTCTTTCTTCACCCATGCTTTCTAGCACAGTTTCATTCCTTATTCTGTCTGTCCATTTCACAACCTCCATTCTTCTCCATATCCACATTTTAAATGCTTCTAGTTGTTTCTTTTCACTTCGTCATAATGTTCTTCTTTCTGCCCTTACACAATGCCACACTCGACACAAAGTGGCCTACTCTTGAATCTCAGGAAGAAGAACTGTTCTAGCAGCGCAACATAATCCGTTTGCCTCAGTACTCCATTTTTTCATTGCATTTATTGCATATTTATCCATTTTAACTATTTCAATATCATTCAAATTGGCATAATCAACATTTGGATCGTAATGGAATGCTAACATACATTTACTGCGTACTAACTTTCGACTAAGCACTCTAGTTCCAGTAATACGCTTTCGTTAATTCTGAGAAAGTTCAGCGCTGTTTTCATTTCTCGAGATGGTAAGTTCGAGCTCTATTATCGACAAGTCGCTCAAAGCGTTCGATGCTATAGTGCAATCAGTTTTGCTTTCCGCCGCAGTGTTTTGCCTATGGACGAGCGCTTTAGCCGGTTAGCCAGTTATCCCTGTCTCGGTGATTAAGGAGAAGGTAAAACAATAAAACAAACCAATCATACAATAATACGTAAACACATTTAAGAGGCTCATTACTTACATCATTATCAAATGAGGTGTTGAAAAACTGCCCGCCTCTTCCTCAAAGATCCAGTGTTACCACATGAGCCATGTATTGTCACCTCCAAAGACCAAACCTCTGCTAGCCTCTGCATGTGACGCCCGTGCTGTGGAATGTGGATATTGGAGAATTACTGCGTTTCTGCTGAATTATTGCATCATTGTTTGAATTCGAGCTGCAACTTGAAAGCATTGATCACTCATCTCTCCACAAAATGTCGTTGCTAGTGTGAAAGAAACTTTGAAATCCATTAAACAAGCTATCACTGATTGGGTGTTAGCCCTGGGTTTTGAATAAAATATCGACAAAATTGAAAACCAGTGGCGAAATATCAGCTACCTCAGGTGGATGAATAAGACATCGACTTCTTGTAAGAAGTTAATCAGTACAGTGATACCGGAGGACAAGATTGTTCGTCTCATTAGCATTTTCCGTCTTAACGCTATAGCATTCCAACGAGGATCGAGCGGAATTTCAGCCAGGTAAACATAGTGAAAAACAAACCTAAAAACAGACTTAAAACAAATAACCTCTCTGCTAGTCTAAGCGTAAAGTTTGCGTTGAGATGTCAACATAAATGCTATAAAAGACTGGTGTGATGCCAATAAACTTAGCATCAACTCAAATAAGACTGTAGATATTAAATTTTCTTTTAACAGAAATATTACTGACTTGTCTTCTTCAGTTAAATTCCTAGGCATTCACCTCGAAGCCGGTCTGGGCTGGAGTACACACATAGAATATCTTGTTAATATAATTAATGAAGGAATTTTCATGTTACGAATCCTCAGACAAACATTATGTAATAATTCTTTACTTACAGTTTATTATGCCCATATTTACAGTCACTTAAGTTACGGGACGCTTTTGTGGGGTAACCATACTTCGGTTTCTAAGTTGTTTATTCTTCAAAAGAGAGCAGTGAGAATTATTTGTGGTGTCTCTTCTAGAACTCATTGTAAACCACTTTTTATACAACTAGGAATACTTATGTTGCCATCAATGTTTATTCTCGATTGCCTTCTGTATGTTAAGCGTAATGTCCATAATCTTCCTACTTGTTCATCCATTCATATATTATTCTACCCGTTCCAGATTTGACATAGGACTATATTTCACCAAGTACAAATATAGTACTACAAGCAATAGTTTTATTTCCATATCTTATAAACTTTATAACTCCTTACCACTGCATATAAGAAACACGTCACATTTTACTTTCAGAAAGATGGTGAGAAGGACATTGATGGCAAATCCACTCTACAGTGTCAATTACTTTAGCAATATTACGTTTTAGATACTATTTGTTTCAACCTCATGTAATTGACAAATATGTACATTTTAACCTTATTTTATACTATTTCTTTTAAAACTTTTAATCTGTTTTTGTGATTATCTGGTGATTGCACATTTATTTTTGATTTTATTTTTACATTTATTCATTAAATAAAATTAATCTGTCTGTCTGTCTGTCTGTCTGTCTGTCTGTCTGTCTGTCTGTCTGTCTGTCTGTCTGTCTGTCTGTCTGTCTGTCTGTCTGTCTGTCTGTCTGTCTGTCTGTCATACCAAATTCCAGAAGAAATATTAAAACTTTTTGGCACAAACTCTGCGTAGGTCTACATGTGCAGCACCAGCAGAAGAAATGAGGCGGCGGAGAAAAAGGATGATATTTATTTTGCTAGGTGAGTCTTGTATTTTTTTTACTCGTGCAGTTTGTTAATTTTTATGCGAATGTTAAAATGTGTAATATAGTCATTTCTGGCTTTTTTGGCAGGCTGGTTTAATTTACTTTACTTAGTGATAACTGGCAATAGTGTGTTGAATAAGCGCTGTCTTGCGTTCTTTCATTCTATGTTGACCGTAATCAGATTTATCGAGCTTGTACTTGTCGGACTTCCACGAACTTCATCGTAACGAAACGTAACGCAAACGAACTTTGATAGTAATCTGGGTCTAATGAACAGTCACTTTCAGAAAATGTCTAGAAGAATACTGCAGCAGTAGTAGCAGTAGTAGCAGTAGCAGCAGTAGCAGCAGTAGCAGCAGTAGCAGTAGCAGCAGTAGTAGTAGTAGTAGTAGTAGTAGTAGCAGTAGTAGCAGTAGTAGTAGTAGTAGCAGCAGCAGCAGCAGCAGCAGTAGTAGTAGTAGTAGTAGCAGCAGTAGTAGTAGTAGTAGTAAAGTATTTCACATTGTGATGTAATGCTAGTAATTGCGCACAAAGTGCGCAAAAACGATGAAAATAATTAAATTCTGAAATGATAAATTTAATGTAGTTTGTGTGAAACATATACAGATCTATTATTACTATGTACCGAAGTACAATTGATATTTCCGTGCAGAAATTCTGTGTCATCATATGATGAAAGATGAGTGGAACGGAGAAAAATTATCTCCAGCACCGGGATTTGAACCCGGGTTTTCAGCTCTACGTGCTGACGTTCCACTAAGCCACGCCGGATTCCCATCCCGATTTCGGATTGAATCTTCTCAGTTTAAGTTCCACCTCTTGTGCCACTGTTATACATCTATTTCACAGTGCATGAGGTTAGGTCACTAGAGGGAACCAAAGAGGTGGAACTTAAACTGAGAAGATTCAATCCGACATCGGGATGAGAATTCGGTGTGGCTTAGTGGATAGAGCGTCAGCACGTAGAGCTGAAAACCCGGGTTCAAATCCCGGTGCTGAAGAGAATATTTCTCCGTTCCACTCATCTTTCATCATATATAGGTCTAGTTATAACCGTGAATTGGGTAGTGAAAAAAGTGTATGCTTAAATACATAATTAACCCACAATGAGAGCATTCTCATTTGCGTTTAAAACAATAAATTTTCTTTTCGATATATTAACTGAAAAAATTGTTACATTCCAAAGTTAATGAAACTGTTTCGAGATTTTTCATAATTTTCATTTTAAAAGGACGTTTTATCCTCTGTGATCAGAAACTGTATGTAACCGAAACTAGTGAACAGGTATTCTCTGTGAGAGAAGATAAAGGTATTTATGACGATAATTCTAATATGAGGGTGCAGTTTTATCCTTGTACGTTACAAGAGGAGGAGTTGTTGCAAAGCATCGTGGATAAGGGAAGGAAGGTCCTCCTCACTTCAACCTAGACTTAATTCTAATTGGAGAAATACCGGGAATTTCATCGCTGCAAATGTGCAAAGAAAGCACGTCCTGCCACATACAGAATCAATACTTCCCTTTTTGTTTAATACCGCTCTATGAGAACAGTAAACCCTTAGGTCATCAAATAACACCAGGGACATCTGCGTGTAGTAAGTAGCAGGAAAGGCCATGAGGGCCAGTTTTAACCCAAGAGATGGAAGCCTGGCGTATTGATTGCGATAAGCTTAAAGAGTTGGAATTATCCAAGTTAGTACTTACAGACTGATGGGGAACGTTTCCAAGTCTTTGAACCTTATAATAGTATAGTTACCTACATTATCTTGCGAAAAAATGTAAAGTTAGATATCCTGCCCAAAGCATAGCAAATAATTCTAACGACCCAGTGTGTGTGTGCCAGAGAGCACAACAGAAGACGTAAAACATTCCTATTTTTACTATTTTACCCATTTAACGTACATGTAGGGTCAAGTAGGGCTATTACGATACAAAAAATCAATTTTTGCTGTAATTTTTCTATCAAAGCATATACTATATAGTCTATACAAATTTGAAAAAAAATAAATAATAATAATAATAATAATAACTCATGTCCCACTTTAGACATATATGAAGGATGAGGATATAAATTTATTTTTTTATTTGTAATAATAGATAAAATTGAAACAAAATCAGTGTATCATAACAGCCGTCTGTGTGGGCTACTGTGATACACCAGTAAGGCTATTCTGATACAGTGTTATAAATTTGGCCATATTATACAGAACAAGGAAATTTTACTTGAAGCAAGTAAAGCGATTGGTTTGGAAGTAAATCCCGAAAAGACAAAGTATATGATTATGTCTCGTGACCATAATATTGTACGAAATGGAAACAAAAAAATTGGAGATTTATCCTTCGAAGAGGTGGAAAAATTCAAATATCTTGGAGCAACAGTAACAAATATCAATGACACTCGGGAGGAAATTAAACGCAGAATAAATATGGGAAATGCCTGTTATTATTCGGTTGAGAAGCTTTTGTCATCTAATCTGCTGTCAAAAAATCTGAAAGTTAGAATTTATAAGACAGTTATATTACCCGTTGTTCTGTATGGTTGTGAAACTTGGACTCTCACTTTGAGAGACAAACAGAGATTAAGGTGTTTGGGAATAAGGTTCTTAGGAAAATATTTGGGGCTAAGAGGGATTAAGTTACAAGAGAATGGAGAAAGTTACACAACACAGAACTGCACGCACTGTATTCTTCACCTGATATAACGATCGTCCAGTTCAAAAGTGCAACAACTCAAAAATTGCCACTTTTTAGTTATTTATACTACTGAGAGCCCCTTTCGGAGCTCTTTCCGATTCAATATTGAGATAAGTCATATTTACAACCAAAAAGAAAAAAAAAACTAAATAAACTGTTTTAGAATAATTACAACTATGGACTTTATTAATTCATTATTACTACATTTCGAAATGTATTAATAATGAACTGGAAGATTGTGATAAACTCGTCCTGAATACTGACTCATTTCTAATTGTCATGGTTATGAACCAGAAATCTATTCCTTTTTAGGTGATTTATTTGAAACTTTCAAAAGAAGATATCTCAAAACTTGTTTTTTTTTTTAGTTGTCGCACTTTTGAACTAGACGATCGATAATTAGGAACATTAAATCCAGACGTTTGAGATGGGCAGGGCATGTGGCTCGTATGGGCGAATCTAGAAATGCATATAGTGTGTTAGTTGGGAAACCGGAGGGAAAAAGACTTTGGATTTGAGGGAGGTGGGATATGATGATAGAGAGTGGATTAATGTTGCACAGGACAGGGACCGATGGCGGGCTTATGTGAGGGCGGCAATGAACCTGCGGGTTCCTTAAAAGCCATTTGTAAGTAAGTAAGTATTATATAGAGCAATGAAGTAAAGGTATTGTGATACACACAGATGCTTAACGTATCACCTGTAAAAGTTTGGTTTAAAACACATTAAAAATTGGCTAAGATTTAGCAAGTTTTGTAAATACCACTTTTTGCCATAAAATTTACGTAATTTTCTGAAACTTTAACACCTTACTGCCAATGCTATAAAATTTCTGTGTATCTCAATAATTGTTATTGTATGTAAAGAAATAGACTGAGAAAATTATTATACAGTTTGTATTGCTAAAATACTCTTAAATTACATTTTTAAATAATGATTAATGTATGTACCAAAGTTGTGTTAAATTTTAATAATACGAATAAGGACTATTAAGCTAAAATGTTAGGTAAATATGCAATATCTATATTTTTAACTTATACACCACTTTAGGTGTCAACATGTCAATTCAAACATCCCTTAAGAGGTGAGATATTATGAAATATCCCTCAACGGGAAACATTATTTTAAGTTAGAAAGTCTATCAATTTGGTCAATATCTTTCATAGTAATCATAACAGTTCTACTCTATAGTAATAGCCCTAAAAGCTGCATCATAATAGCTCTAAAAGTGTATCATAATAGTACTTCTCATTCACACATTAATTATTAGTGCTAGACTGATCAACATTCAGAGTTTTTCATTAGAAAAAAGTGAAGCCTGACACTATTCTGAGCAAAAGGAAAATTTAAAAATTATTCTATCTTTATTCATTCAAGAGTAATAATAAAAGTAACCGAGAATCATGTCAAAGATTTTCAATATACATAACTGTCTTTTTTATGTACAGTAGTGGCAAAAAAAACCGGACTGACCCTTGTAGCTGATTTCAGAGTCACAGATTCAAATTTTGCTAGTCACAAAACACATCCATCTTGTATAATTAATTGTAACAATGAAATTTATTGCATTTGTTCGATTCTTTCTGTCTTTTGTTTCCTTCAGTGCCTCAAACTTACAGACGAAAAAACTTTGAGAGTTTTATTTTCATCTGGCATCAATATTACATTTCTACCTCTATTCGGCAAAGATAACTGCGTATTTTTACATTAAATAGCAGTAGCTCTACATATCTCTGGCTTCACTATCAATATTGAAATTACCACTGTTTGACACAATGCACAGCACGGGATTCTTTTGTATCAGCTACAAGGGTCGGTCCGGCTTTTTGCCACTATTTATGAGGCTAATAGTGATTTTAGCTTTGTTCAGTATTGCTTCTCAAAGAGCATAAAATGCATTTCCATAATCACAGTTTTAAACATTTTTAAACTAAGATTTTGGTACATTCTAAAATGTGTATCAGAGTAGCCCGACTTTCTTTACTGTACCACATTAGCCCTACTTGGCCCTAAATAGGTTGGAATTTTAATGCACTAATCTTCATAATAATACAACAACATTACAGATTATGTATTTCAATAATTATAAGTACACATGTTTTATTTTATTGTATTTCATGTATTGTTTTAATATTTCAACTTGTTATATTCTATTGTTTTTAAGACTTAGCTTATCCGTACGAAACATGCAGTTATAATAAATTATATTGTTACTACCGTCTGATGATGCCAAATAGGCGAAAACATTCATAATAAATTATTACCACTTGTTTAAAGAACAAATTTCAAATATGTGAATACATATAATAATTTGCTTTTAATACTAAAAAAAATGTTAACTTTGAAAATAAACTGTATATTAAATGAAAAGTACAAAGTAAACTTGGAAAACTTTTTCGCCTTTATATTGTAAAGTATTATTTTCATTTTAGTATGTTATTTTAGGAAGCTTTATCAACATCTTAGGTTATTTAGCGTCTGAATGAAATGAACGTGATAATGTCAGTGTAATGAGTCCGAGGTCCAGCACCGAAAGTTACCCAGCATTTGCTCATATTGGGTTGAGGGAAAGCCCCGGAAAAGACCTCAACCAGGTAACTTGCCCCGACCGGGAATCGAAACCGGGTCACCTGGTTTCGCGGCCAGACGCGCCAACCGTTATTCCACAGGTGTGGATTGTAAAGTATCTTCAGGTACTATCTTATATTATGTGTTACAATACTAAAACGTTATATCTACATTTAAAATTTAAATTACATGATTGCAATGTTATTAACAGTTCTTTTATACACTATTATGTTCATAATTCTTTAGTTACACATAAAGATACAGCATATAGCGAAAGCAATAGCATTATTTTCATGATACTTCAGTTACACATAAAGATATAATATCTTTATGAATGAATGTATATATTTGTCTTCAAGCAATATACCTTTCGGTGAGGCGGCACTTCACATTATTAGTATACAGTGCCGTCTCCCCGTTTTACACGCCTCTCGTACAAGTCAATTGGGATATTACTTATTTTTAATTTATAATTGCAATTCTTCCACTAGTCTTTTCTTGTCTTTCATCAATTCTTCCTCTACTTTACTCCTAACCCATCATTATACTAAAAATACTGTTACCCCCCCCCCTCACTCTACATCTCTAATTATTTGCACTTTTCACTACTCCCTTTTCCACATAGCTATTTTTTAGATCTTAGTTTTCTTCTCTCACGATTTATTTCCCCTCCACACCATTTCCTTAAGTCATACTGTTTTTTCACCTTGTTTTCCCCTCTTCCTTCATCACTGTTCCCTGAACTATCTCCTATTTGCGATACTCTACTTCTAGTCAGCCTCGATTTAGATCTTAGTTCCTTCACCCGCTTCGGAATTGCTCCCATCTGATGTCCACTATTTCCATTCGCTTGCATTGAGGTCTTGTACTGCTGAGCTTGCTGAATACCAGTTCGCGTCACACCTGTTTCTTCTTCAGTTGACGTCACTGCCTGCTTTCCGGAAATTTTCGCTGAGTTTGATACGTTTACAATTGACTCGCGTACACTCACCACACTTGTGTCACTAACCTCGCCTTTAGATACAATATTCTTGATTTTTTCTTTCAAAAATTTTCTGTTCCTTTCCTTTTCTTCTGAGCCTACGATCGGTTCCTTTAACGTTACTAAGCACTCCTCTACACTAAAAACCAAATTGTTTATCTTAATTTTGTCCTTGATGAGTTTCGCGAATATAATATATTTATGTGTAACTAATGAATCGTGAAAATAGTGCATATAATGGCTATTAGGCCCTAATAATATCCCATCCATCTTCCTGAAAGATGTAATCATTGCTGTCTTCATTCAGCTGAGACATCAGCCAGTTTTGTAACATGTTCAAGTAAATCATTCCAGTGACGGTGGGCTCTACAAACAAAAATGGCCCATACACCTTCTCTTTCGAAATCACACAGAAGACATTCACCTTAGATGAGTCTCGCACATGCTCTATGACTGCGTGGGAATTTTCAGTCCTTCATACTCCCACTTTGTGCCGATTCACTTTTCCGGAGAGATTAAAAGTTGCTTCGTCGCGATGAGCAAGTCTACTTCAAATCTTTGACGAAGTCCTTCTATATTCCAACATACAGAACGATTGCTCACGTTTAGTAAAAGCCATTTTGACACTATTGATAACTACTGCCACCTAGCGATAAATCATGGTAACTAAGAACGAGCTTTTCTTTAAAAAAAAACTTGGAGAGTCTCTCTTTCTATCGGCCTATCAATTACCATGATCTGTTGCGTACTTTATTTCTTATTAAACTTTAAATGTTTCACGGACTTATGAATAACCCTTTATTAAAGAGGAGAGGAAGCAATCGTGGAACAAAAAGTGAGATAAGTTTGCTAACAATGCAATTCTACGCTAATGAAGGAACAGGTAGTGAAATGAAATCGGAGGAGAGAGTAGAAAGCGATATATTATAGTAATTGTTAGGCCTATTTCGTGGTTTATATTTTTGTGTTATAATAATAGTAGAATATGCAAATATATAGGCCTATAGGGTGATACACGATTAATGATCCGCGTTTGAGGAATCAGTTCTATAAGTCATTTTCAGCATAAAATGTCAATTGAAGTTCCTTGCATCGTAATACAAACATTAGAACAGTGTTTCTCAAACAATGGTCCGCGGACCACCTGTGGTCCTCGAGGTCTGCCCTTGTGGTCCTTCAAACAAGGCAGAGGAAAAATTAAAATTCAAACAAATTTCGTATCACTCTATAGCTGAAAATCTCAGAGTTTGGAAATGACACATGGCAATTGCTCTTTCACTTTTTCTCCCAGTACTGATATTTTATGAAATTTATTACCCTATCGCTCTACTGACTTCCCACTCTACTCTCAACAACAAAAGAGGGATTTAAAGCACTATGACTGTGGTGTTTCTCGCCATCTTTTCCCTGCACATCTAGCGCCGCGCCTGTAACAAAGCCAGGGACCACCCGAATTCATAACAGAGGACCGAACCTTTTCATGTATTTATGACTTTCTTAATAGTTTTGCCGACACCCAGTGTGCACATTGAAATGGTCACATACTGTACGCCGTACACCAATAATACAACTCTGAGGTCACAATTTGAAACTTATTTTCCAAGTAAATATGACGAATTTTCATGCGATATTGAAACTAACAAACTTTCATTGAGTGAAAGAGAACAGCTAATTGAACTCTCGAATGAGACCGGACTTAAAATGAAATTCCAAGCGGAAGGTATGATTAATTTCTGGACCCCATCACAAGTGAAAAGAGAATATAGTGAACTGTACAATGGTGTTTTAGAGATTATAATTCAGTTTGTTTCTACGTATCTGTGTAAGAAAGGGTTTTCATCACTAACTCTAATAAAAACAAAGTAGGTTACCGAAATCGACTCGATGTATCTGACGATTTCCAGCATACTTGAAATATAGAACTGTGCAAGAATCGGCAGGCTCATCCATCTCATTAATGTGAGTATCAACATTTATTTATTTTATTTAATAAGTTAAAGATAATCCAAACTCTAATAACTAATTAATAAATTAATTAATTCTATTTCAAAATATAAGTATGCTGGTATTAAAATATGCTACAAAAATGATTAAATTTGCTTTCGAAGGGAACGAGAGTAAGGTGGTCCGCGGAACTGTTCTGACTGAAAAAGTGGTCCCCACTTCAATAAAGTTTGAGAAACGCTGCATTAGAACATAAACTAAACGGAGGGTTGTGCTGTGACGTGAAGTACGGGGAGGAGTGGAAGGCAGGTCTGTCCTTATTGTGCACGCTGCCTGTGTATGGAACAATTCACATCCGTGCGACCAAGTACATTGAAGTGAAAAGAGGAATATTTGAAAATCTGCTTCCAACTTGAGGTATGTTTATTTTATGATTAGTACAGTATTTTTAATTAACATTTCCGTATATTTTAAGGGCCGTATTCATAGACATTCTAAGCGCGGCTTTCGGTGGATGATCAGCGAACTAACGTTTTTCGTATTCATAAACCAGTGTCAGCAATATGATATGATATGAATCCTGTTTAGCACGCTCGTAGCGCGGGCTAGCGAAATGTCTATGAATAGCCCCCAAGTGAATAATTCTTAGTTCTGCTGTGTTCAAAACCACTGTTACTTTCGTAGGATTCAACAAGCTGTAATTCCTTATCTGGTTCCTACAGTACAGGTCATTAGTCGTATGTTCTTGAAGTATAAGCATGCTGTATCGTTACAAATATGCTCAAGTATGCACAATGAAACAATCCCAAAAAACGGTAAATGGGCTATTCCTCTGTATGCATATCATTATGCTTAACGAAAAATAAATATGCAAAATCCGGAACCTAGTTGTAACACTGTTATATGAACGTTTTAATCGTCGATGACTGCTACTTCACCATGCAAATAATGTAAATAACACTTTCATTAACTGTAGCTGCATTAAACTCCTCTTCCGCAAAATATCAACGGCCATAAAGTGTTAACATTTGCTACAAAATCCCATAGCTGATCGAGGTGCGGTAATCGGGAAGAGGAGCTAGCTGAGCAAGCCTAGAGCGCCATTTGATTTAGACCCCACTCTGAACGTGTCAATTACAGAGGCTATACCAGATCAGGAGAGAAAAGTTGGAATGAATATCATGGCCGAGTGGAAATGGAGAGTATTACTTGTTTCCACTGTCACCACCCTTTCACCACCGTTAAAAATGAATTGCCCTTAATGGTCATGGTTTAGAGCAGTGTTTTGAGTAAAAATTCAGTGGATTCGAATTTAGGCCTACACAAGCATTCTTAGTGCGATTAACAAACACGTTAGCCTCTGAATAATTTACTTTCTCTTGCCTTCATTGCAATGTGTTTCAGTTATTGCATAGATAATCTTTCCTTCTCTGAATAATCTCTGGAGTTTGAAAAGAGCATTAATAACTATGATTACAACTACTGACGCCGCATGCACATTACATGTTACATATGTATTTAGGGAAAGTATTTTTGGTGAAATAAAATAAGCGATTTCAGTATTAAACCTGCTACTAATTCGGTGGGTATTTCGTGAAATAAGTTATCTGTTCGGTGAATATTTCGTAAAATAAGTTAAGTTCTCTGATGACTATTTCGTGAAATAAGTTATTAGTTCGGTGGACATTTTGTGAAATAAGTTGTCAGTAGTTTGATAGGTATTTCGTGAAATAAGTTGACAGATCGGTAGGTATTTTGTGAAATAAGTTGTCTATTCAGTGAGTATTTCGTGATATAAGTTGTGACTTCGGTGAGTATTTCGTGAAATAAGTTGTCAGTTAAATGTATTATGTTATGTTTAATATAAAACATTATTAATTCTTTTCTTTTTGCTTACACATAAGCCTATCACACTAACAAAATATAAACTAACCATGGTCTCTACATTGTTCGCAAGAATTTTCGTGTGCGTGAAAAAGCCCCTCTCACTGTCACACTAGACATAGCGAACTATATTGCCTGCACACAATTCACACCAAATTCATTGTGATCCTCTACTAAACCCCCGAAAACCTCTGAAATGAAAATATAGCGTCCGGTGCACAACATACATTGCAGCATAGATTGAAGAATGGTATATGTTACAAACGATTTGAGTATATTTTAGATCGTTATAAGTAGACTTCGTGGAATTGCCACGAGAATCGTAAGGTTTACTATGCACGCGGTATAGACTGTATGAGAAGGGGACGTGCGACGGATGGACTATGCCTCTGATGTAAACACTGAGCAGTATACTGCGGTTACAATAAAACCTGTACCCTGCATTCAAGAAATATAATGAATGATCATTGAAGTAGCAAATGTCTTAACATGTAAATACACAATTATTGTGTAGTGAGATACATTAACTCTTAAAATTTAATGTAATATACTCACATCATCCTTGAATGTGTGCATTGCAGTAAATAGTTACGGACATTTTGAGCGACTGCAAAGTGAACCTCCTCCGATGGTCACTCAAACACTTTTTATATTGGGAAAATGTACGTTCAACATCACACGATGCAATAGGTGCATATTTGAAGAACGGGAAGTCACTATATTTTAGTACACCAACTTCAGACATCTTGTCGTGACCTGATAGTACATCATTTATAATAAGAAATTGTGAATAGGCAGAATTTTTAGCAATAATGTTTCTCAACTTACATTTAACTTTTTCTGCAATTAGTGAATTGTTATTTTGGATAGCGGTTTGTGATACTTTATCCACTATATTAAGTGCGTCTGAGAGTTGTAGTTTAGACGATTCTAACAGGGTGATGCTTTTGGACACGATTTTAAAATTAGAATCAATGAACAGAATATCTTCCAATAGTTGTTCAGAAGGAATGATTTTACAGCTGCAACAGCGGAACTGTCTGTGCTATCCAACGCATCAATTACCTCCATTATTTTGCCATATTATTCTGCATAATAATTAACAGCTTCCAACCACGTTTTCCAACGGGTCAAGACTGGCTGCGGGGGTAAGGATATTCCAGGGGCAATTGTTTGGAACAGCAACACTCTCATTGTAGTATGTTTGGTTGAATTCTTGTCTGCACTGAACAAATGTTAAGCTTTGACTATTCCAACCATAGTAATGTAAAAACAAGTGCTTACATAGGTATACATTAGCTGTAGCTGCTCTATCTATTTGGACCGGTCACAACTCTTAACATGAACTGCTTATACTACGAGACCGGGCGGTCGCTCACCTCCTCTATACTACCGTACATCGGCAACCTGATTGCATGCTGCGTGTGGCAATTCAACTAAGTCTAGTTATAAGTAACACACTATTCTTCAAATTTTGTTGCAGTCTACAATAGAAATCTATCTTCTTTGGATAGCCATAGAGGTAGCAAAACTGTGTACTATACACAATATACATAGAGAAATAGTCTACAACAATTTTGGCGTTACCAAGCGAATGACAAATTAATTTAAAGGAAAGTCACAAACATGTTTTATCGATAGTGAATAAAATTTTGGTGGATATTTAGCAGTTCTTGCCATAAAGGGGGTTATTAACGTATTATGCATCATCATCATCATTATCATTATCATCATCATCATCATCAGCCTTCAAGTGTTAGATCCCAGTGGATCTGTTACGGTCTCTTGCCAGCGTTTCCTAGGTCTTCCTAAATTTCTTCGACCTCTTGGGACAAACGACAAAATCTGCCTGGGCCATCTAGAGCGATCCATCCTCTTGGCAAGTGTCTGCCACTGAAGCCTGTATTGCTGCAGAAAATGGACAATAGAGTCCATTTTTAATTCCTTCAGAATATCTACGTTCCGATGATAGTCGAGAAGGGAGTATTCAGCAGTGTTTAGCGTGAATCTCATTTCGACAGTTGTTAGCCGTCTTTCGTCACATTTTCTTAGTGTCCATGCTTCACTGCCATAAGCAAAAACTGGTCGTGCCAGAGTTTTGTAGATTTTCAGCCTTGTACAGAGTTTTGTAGATTTTCAGCCTTGTATATCTTTGTACTTGGGAAGGTTTGAATACGCTGTTGATGGTTCCAGCAATTTTTAGAAATTTTGAGATTTTGTTGTCTATATCATCATCAGTGATGTGTGATAAATTATAACCTAAACAGTTGAATGAATTCACACGTTCTATTAATGTGCCATTTGTAATGATTTTGGATGGAACTGGATCTTTTCCTAAAAAGGACATGTTTTTGGTTTTTTCGGTTGATATTCTCATATTAAATTTTAAAGCAGTTACTTGTAAGTTGTGGTCGCCTAGTTGCAGCTCATCTTCTGACGTTGCAATGATAACTTGATCGTCAGCAAACAGCAGAGTGTCGAGACAAGTGCTCCGATTGATTTGTATTCTGGCATGATGGCCTTGCCTCCAACTTTTGAGGATGTGGTTCATATGTATGATAAACAAAAGTGATGAGAGTCCACATCCTTGTCTAACACCTTGATTTATTGGAACCCAGTTAGATGTTTCATGTTCAGTTTGTATGGTAATTTCATTCTGGTTATATAAGTTGTAGATACTGGAGATAATTTGATTTGGTACATTATCGTGGCATAGAATTTCGATAAGAATGTTTCTGTTTACTTTGTCAAATGTCGTATTATGCATGAAGATAGAAATTTTGCATTAATTCGAGATTTATTTTTTGCTTAAAGATACAAGTATTATTTTAGGGTTCTAGAAGGGTAGGCCTAAATGTAAGAAGGAAAATAATTGTGGAAAATTTCGCATGCAATGCTATTTCCAAAACTTAATTTCCATTTATACGTTAGGCCTACATATAAAATATAATATAATTTAACATAACGCGACCTAACTTAACTAACCTAACCTAACACAACGTAATCTAGCACAGCACAGCATAACAATCATCCAAAGCCACCGGCGTAACTCAGGCGGTAGTGCGTTTGTCTACTAATCCAGAGCTGCTCTCGGGCGTGAGTTCGATTGCTGCTTCGGCCAGTTACCTGGTTGGATTTTTTATTCCGAGCTTTTCCTAACTATAAGGCAAATGTCAGGTAATTCATAACTCAAAACCTCGTTCTCAACTCATCAAATACAATTTAGGTATCACTAGTTTTTTTTTATTTTTTATCTTATTATATTTTTTCTTAGTTATTTAACGACGCTGTATCAACTACTAGGTTATTTAGCGTCAATGGGATTGGTGATAGCGAGAGAGAATTTTGACGAGATGAAGCCGCATATCCCTCATAGATTACCTGACACTCTCCTACTACTGCAAATTTAACGAACTGGAGTTCGATTCCTAATAGTATTTTTTCCTCATCTTGTGTGACCTGCCATTCCGACTACATAGCCAGAGAGGGAAAGTATAATGTTGCTCCAATATCCTTACAACAGTGATGACGGAATTAGCCGAAGGGTAGGATCCTAAAGGTTTATGATGATAAGTTGCTGTTCTTCATTATTAACAGAACAGTTTAATGGCCTACAAGTCGCCCGTACTTAACGGAATGTCCTGCGTCTCTCCGCTAGACGAATCCATCCCTAGAGATAGCAAGCACCATGAAAACACGACGTGGCTCTGTTGGCCGGCTCTGCAACAGCCTCCAGCATCATACTCTCGGGCGTTGCCATGGCAACAACAAACGGGGAAGTTGATAGCAGGGCGAGAAGCCAAGCCGAAGTGAGGGTGCAAGTGAAAAACATGCTGCGTGCGTGGGGGAGGAAGGACTCCAAGATAGCCCTTGAGAATTATGTATTTCTGGATGAAAATTGACTCTTCACTGAAAAGCAACCTCGTGTTTGAACAAAAGATCATGTCCCACCCCACTCTTACGTGATAATATTGTCCACAATAGACCCGTAAGTAATATTCAGCAGTTTATTCAACACAGTGTGGCCACGTTTACGATCAACAGTGTAAGTCTAGTTGCGCAGATTATTTTTTCTTTGGCTTTAACGGTTTTAAAAATAAGTTTGGATTGAAACTTCAATGTCAGACATTTATTATGTAGGTAAGCTACATTAAAGATTATATATTACAGTTATATGAACACTAATAAACACAATAAAATTATTCAAGAAATTAGTAATAGACATGTTTCGGAGATGCTTCTCCATCTTCAGTGACTATTTACCACGACTGCAAAACGAAAGCAAATGTAATTAATCTCATATAATTATATTTAAAAAATTAATGACAAATGGAAAAATATGAGATGTCTGAATAGTACCTAATATTTAAGTCTTTCAATAACTGGAAAAGTTAAAAAATATAATGGTATAATAATTTATAACCAATACTATTATGTCCTCTATACATACGTATGATAATCAAAAATAATACAGGAGAATATAAAAAGTATAATGAAGTTAAAAATTGATAGCAGAACTGACAATTTAAAAGAGTTAACATCTTATGATGTATGTACATTCCCATGATAAAAAGTTTACACAAATCATATTTTAAAAAAATGAAAATAAAAAATGAAAGAAGAATGGACAAAATTACGATTTCGATGAAAGACTCACCGGATGGTTCAGGTGATAGAACCGCGTAGTTGCTTGGCTTAAAGGAGACTGACAGATGGGGGAAAGAACAGAATTACGTTGACTGATACTACGTTAGTCTTTTACTATTCAAATCGGAAGTAATATAAAGATCAAAGAGAATGTTTTTTTCGTAAATTGCTTTTTCATTCAAATTATGACAGTTAATGAATTTGTCTTTGTATATTTCAATAGATTCCAGAATATTTAATAATTTACCTTTCCCATTAGTATGTAATATTTCCATATCTGAGTTAATGTGTATATATATATATATATATATATATATATATAACTGTAATATATCATCTTTAATGTACAGGGTGCGTCAGAAAGAACGGATGGATTTCAAACTATCGATACGCAGCGAGGGGAGGGATAGAGTGAGGGGGACCACGACTGTTGGGTCAGCCAGAGAATGCAGTTTCAGTTGAAAACATGGTGTTGGTCTGGCGTACAACGTGCTTTCATAACAGAGACATTTTTGAAAAATGAAGACTCTGTGATCGCCTCTCAGGACTCATTTCGACATCGGACGTCACGCTAGGATTCCAACTCGGAATACAATTTTGCGGTGGGTGGCTTCATTTCGTACCACAGGTTCAAGATTAAAGAAGAAATCACCTGGACGAACATGGAGCGCGTGTACACCTGCAAATGTGGAGACAGACAGTAGGTTGTCCGGCCACCTCAAAGATCAGCCCGCAAACATGTTATTGCACTGAGATTGTCCCAGGTTACGGTAAGATCTCGACGAACTGAAGACGGCGATTCGTGAAGAAATCGCGGCAATCCCACCAGCTATGACTGTGAAAGTGACGGCGAACTTCTGAAAACGCCTCGATGCCTGTATCGAAAGCCAAGGACATCATATGGATGATGTTGTATACCATAAATAAACTGCATGTATTGGTGAATCTGTTGATAACAACAAATTTTTGATTTGATGAATCCTTACAATTTTCTTGCCCTGTGAAATCCATCCGTTCTTTCTGACGCACCCTATATCTTATCAAATCTATGAACACTGTATAATTGACCAAACATGTGTGTTTTATCTTTAAATATTTATTATATAGGTTGAACAATTGTGTAATTATGAGGGAGAATCAAAAGGTAACCTTAATAATTGTTTTATTAATTGAATATGTACAATAAGAATACGAAGTATATAATCATGTCTCGTGACCAGAATATTCTACGAAGTGGAAATATAAAAACTGGAGATTTATCCTTCGAAGAGGTGAAAAAATTCAAATATCTTGGAGCAACAGTAGCAAATATAAATGACACTCGGGAGGAAATTAAACGCAGAATCAATATGGGAAATGCCTGTTATTAGCCTATTCGGTTGAGAAGCTTTTGTCATCTAGTCTGCTGTCAAAAAATCTAAAAGTTAGAATTTATATTTCCGCTTGTTTTGTATGGTTGTGAAACTTGGACTCTCACTTTGAGAGAGGGACAGAGAGTTGAGAATAATGTTCTGAGGAAAATATTTGGGGTTAAAAGGGATGAAGTTACAGGAGAATGGAGAAAGTTGCACAACGCAGAACTGCACGCATTGTATTCTTCACCTGACATGTTAGGAACATTAAATCCAGACGTTTGAGATGGGCAGGGTATGTAGCACGAATGGGCGCATCCAGAAATGCATATAGAGTGTTAGTTGGGAGGCCGGAGAGAAAAAGACCTTTGGGGAGGCCGAGACATAGATGGGAGGATAATATTAAAATAAATTTGAGGGAAGTGGGATATGATGATGGAGACTGGATTAATCTTGCATAGAATAGGGATCGATGGCGGGCTTATGTGAGGGCGGCAATGAACCTGGGAGTTCCTTAAAAGCCAATTGTAAGCTTGTAAGTACAATAAGAATATAAACAATTCATCACTTTTCATCATAGTATAACAGGAACACTTGCATTAAACTATGTTGATAAATGACGAAGTCTTTGTAGTCTTATTGTACATATTAAATTAATAAAAAGGTTACTTTTAGGCTCTCCGTCGTAAATTAAAATAAGTAATTGAAATATTTAATTACTTTGAGGAATTCTACAATGTTATATTTAAGCGATATGAACCTTAGACACTAAGGGCCGTATTCTTAGACATTTTAGCGCGGGCTTCCGGTGGATGATCAGCGTTTTTCGTATTCATAAACCAGTGTTAGCGATAGGATATGATTTGAATTCTGTACAAGTAACCAGTGGGTAGCCGGGGCTAGCTTAGTACGCTCGTAGCGCGTGCTGCGAAATGTCTATGAATAGCACCTTGAAAGACTTTCTGAAATGATCGAAGTTCATAAAAGTCTGGTCAAGACTGCAATTTAATTTCTACATTATTTACTATATGTTATTTTAATTTTTATTTGGTTTATTACACGACACTTTATCAACTGCGATGGTTATCTAGCATCTGAGTGAAATGAAAGCGATAATGCTAGCGAAATGAGTCCAGGATCCGGCGCCGAAAGTTACCCAGCATTTGCTCTTAACGGGTTCAGGAAAAACCCGGCAAAAAACTCATCCAGGTAACTTGTCCCAACCAGGATTTGAGGCTGGACCCGCTCGTTTCACAGTGAGATATGCTAAACGTTACTCCACAGTGGTGTATTATTATTTTTAATAATTGTAATAAAATACTAGTACAGAATTTTAAATAAATTATAGTCTATGTTATGGGAAATGTCTGTTATTATTCGGTTGAGAAGATTTTATCATCCAGTCTGTTGTCAAAAACTCTGAAAGTTAGAATTTATAAAACAGTTATATTACCGGTTGTTCTATATGGTTGTGAAACTTGGACTCTCACTTCGAGAGAGGAACATAGGTTGAGGGTGTTTGAGAATAAAGTGCTTAGGAAAATATTTGGGGCTAAGAGGGATGAAGTTACAGGAGAATGGAGAAAGTTACACAACACAGAACTGCACGCATTGTATTCTTCACCTGACATAATTAGGAACATTAAATCCAGACGTTTGAGATGGGCAGGGCATGTAGCACGTATGGACGAATCCAGAAATGCATATAGAGTGTTAGTTTGGAGGCCGGAAGGAAAAAGACCTTTGGGGAGGCCGATACGTAGATTGGAAGATAATATTAAAATGGATTTGAGGGGGTTGGGATATGATGATTAGAGAGAATGGATTTATCTTGCTCAGGATAGGGACCAATGGCGGGCTTATGTGAGGGCGGCAATGAACCTCCGGGTTCCTTAAAAGCCAGTAAGTAAGTAAGTTATGTGAAAGCGGTGTGTTGCATTCCTTCTTCACTGCAACTTCACCGTTCAAACCTCTCAACGTTAATGTATCATAAATCAAGAAATATAAAGGATGAAGAAATGGAGCTGGACCAGTGGCGGTTCCTCGGGGGAGGGAAGGGAGGAACGTCCTCCTCACATTTTTCTTCTTTTGGAAGTAAATACCAAATAAAATATGTGCCTTGAAATTCGAGGAAGATTCGATAATTTTTAAGTTCACAGCTATAAGAAGAACTCGGTTGATCGAGTTTTAAAAGACGTGCGCTCATGTGCTGTAGAAAACTGTAAGAAAGATGTGAGATTGTCTGTGTAGAGGAAAGGCACTCCATTCCTCCTCTACTGCAGTTAATACACACAGACAACAGCGCACTAGCGGCCAGAGAAAGAACCAGAGTTTTAAAGCGAGTAAATGAACGGAAAGGGAGGAGATCCTCCTCTGAATCAGCGCATGGGCGGGAAATAGAAACCGACTGGTCGTGCAGCAAGCTCGCTACAGCTGCCATCTAACGATCTTGCATTCAACCAGACTAGAACACATCTAGGAGGAGGCACAACAAAAACAGTTTTAACGCAACGCTATGAAAGACACCATATAAACTTTTTTTAAAATTATAAATCAAAAATATTATTCATTGCACTTTATATAGGCTACTATTCATGGTTTGAAACTTTCATGGATATTTGAAAGTTAAAGTCGGGTTTGTGTAAAACAAAGAGGAAGTAGTTCTACGTAGTTGGCCCCTGAAATTCACTTCTATCCATTGTTTACTAGACAGGGCAACAGCCAAGTTGTCAGTTTTGTACAAATATATTTGAAACTGAAAGTAGGTACTCCAAACTACATCATTTTTAACATAAAAAATTAATCGGCCTCCGGCAGCTTTGAACAATAATGATAGTATGAATTTACAAGAACTAACATTCTTCAAAAGCATGTGATACTGAACTTGTAAAATGTACATGTGGCAACACAGACCACGTGGGTGGGTGCAGTGTTCTCGCTTTCTTCAGATTATTTCCCATTCCCATTTCTATTTCCGTAAAACGGTTCCGGTTACGAGTTAGTAGCTAGTCTCTTCCAACACGTGTGATGCTGTACTGTGCTCGAAAAATGCTACGAGGTTGTGAATTTCCTTGTAATTGTTAATTTGCGCAATTAATCAACAATGAAAGGAAGTGAAAACATAATATATTTTGGACAATTTAGGAAACTCAGTTTACAAGAACAGATTATTGCTATACAGAAGGGAAGGCCAACCCCAACACTACCTGGTCTTACATGTAGGCCTATGCATGTAGGCTAATTTGTAGCATGTTTCATTCAAGAAGGTGTCATTTCGTGCTGTTAACCTCTTTCCTCCTCTTAAGAAATATGCTGGAGCCGCCACTGAGCTGGACAAAATGCGAGAGCAACTAAAAAAAATAACTAACATGTATTAGTAAATTTTTACGTGTTTTCCAATATTGTCACTGACAATACCGAACTTGAAATCAATTTCTACGCATGTTCTTTCCAACATGTCCATTGCTACCATACAAGTTACACTACAGATGCGGGTTTGTAAAGCTGGAAGATCAACCATTAGATGTATATAAATAATCCCATCAAAACTCAGTGTAGTGATATCCGGTGAACGTGATGGCAACGAAATGGATCTGTTGCGTCTGATCCAGCAACCTGGAAATATTAAGAGACTCTCGAACTACGTGGAGGAGCCCCATTGAAAAAACATAAACACTGGACTGTATATCGCTTTTTGTTTGTATATAAGACCTGTTCCAGCATGTTATTGTACACGGTTCTATTTACTGTTGCTTTACAGAAAAATAAGTACATGGTTATATTTACTTTTGCTTTACGGAAAAATAATAGTCCGACAATCCTGTTAGCCATCAGACCAGACCAGACGTTCAAATCGAGTTACCTCGGATGTAATTATGTTGGAAATATGTATTTTTCGAGCATAAAATGGGAACATTATTACGGTTGACTGATTCTCATAGGTTAAATGTGGCCTCGTCAAAGAACACAATGTTTGGAAGAAAGACAGGATAAGTATCGATACGATGTAGCATTTCCGTAATAAATTTTTTGCCGGCATGATTTTTCGTCTGGCTTACTATTTTCGGATAATCTGTATTTCGTATGTACCAAATGAGAACCCTTATCCAGCAATAGATGGCAGTATCCTAAGATAACTTGATGCGTGGAGAGTGAATTTCTTCTACTTTGTCCTCAGAAACACTTTCTTGTGCTTTCCCAGGTTGTTTCAGAACAATTTAGTTGGCTAGAACCTTCCATAATATAAATGTAAGCAAATACTCGTATGATACTGAACTGACCATGAAAAGCACGAGTGGTTTCATCCCTAAGGTAAAGACAGAATAGAAAGGAAAAGAGGTTTTGTTTGCCACAAAAGTAAGAAAATTAAGCTGTGCTAAACATAAAAAGCTAGCTATTTTCCTATTCATTGTTACTTTAATTAATATGAAACTACATTCAGTCCATACTAGAGATGGCCGATATTTCACAAACCGATATTTTGTCACAGGTATTTTTTGTCACAGATAAACCTGTGACTGATGACGCGAAATATCTGTGACAAAATATCGCTATCGAAATCTGCTCCGTATTCAGTAGGCGGTGTTGATTCAGTACTCTGTGACTGATATTTTCTCCTCTACGTCGTGGGTTTGCGCATGTGCATGATACAATAGCAGCAATCTGGCGGTGATATGAATATTTTTTCGTGATATTTTGTTCAATATTATTTTTTGCAAAGTGATGTTTTGTTGCAAAGTTATTAGGGGCATTATAATGATATAATGACGAGTCTGACATTTTGTTTAGTCTCTATAGGCCTATATGTTTTATAAATGTTTTATGTATTCCACGAGATCTTTACATTTTCATATAACTGTGAATTTATATTAACTTACATGCATTTTCCACTCAATTTTTACGTAGTAACAATATTTTTGCAGTTATACTTTTAATTACAAATAGAATAGTTAAATGAGCCTACAACATTATTTTAATAACTTTACCTGTACTTCTATCATTTATGTATGATCCAGTTTTAATGTAAAGCTCTAACACGAACAGTGCATCTTATTATTAATTAAAATAATTAAACTTAAAACAAAATTATTTGTAATATGTTCATTATGTTGTTTATGGTTATTAACTCTTAGGAAATAGCGCAGTGCTTCCTAACATTGGTACTCATGTGGAGTGTTATTTCACGCAAATTAATAGGCCTAATCAATGTTCTAAACTTTATATTTAGTGATATTTGTCTAGATATTCTTAAAATCATCAACTTGCAAGTAATTTTCAACTTTTAAATATAACAATATGGGGTAGTTAGCAAAAATTGAAAATACCCCTTGCATATACGAATCTGTGACAGGCCAGGTTTGGTTAGTTTAAGCTTTTATTATGCCTAGACATATACGATCAACGACTAAACTAGCGTTCAGGTAGTTCTCTTCCTACTCCGTGTATACATCTTGAATATATGAATCTGTGACAGGTTAGGTTTGGTTAGTTTAGGCTTTGTTATGCCTTGCATATACGATCAACTGCATCTCCACAAGAAATCAAATTCAATGATTTTCACTTCCGAAATCACCGAAATTATCTCAGCGCTAGTTTAACCCGATCAACTACTCTCCATAAAAAAATCCTTATAAATGCAACGATTTTCACGTCCGAAATAGCCGAAACTACTTCAGCGCTAGTTTCACCATCGTATTATAAATGATGCAGTGATTGCACGATTTAAATAATAACACCATTGGTTACCAGTACTTTATTTTGTGTAAAATCCTGCGTGAACAACTGTTTTGTTTTGTAATTATTTTCCATTGTTTTTCCGAATACTTATGTTTCGTTAATTTTTATTCTATGACTCAATATTATAATGTTAATGCACGACTTAAAATAATTTATCCATTATATTACCTATATATATATATATATATATATATATATATAATAAAAAGGATCAATTTTTAAAACGATTAGAATAATCACATAACCTCAATTTCTCCATACCCAACTACATTTAATAATTATCATCTAATTCAATATCTACAATATAACATCTTGGTACATGAGGTTAATTTTCGACATGTTACTGTTCAGTTAGGTATGTATTTATTTGTTAATGGTACATGTACATAATTTATTTGTTGGGTTTTCCCATATAAATCACTGATGTGTGGCGTGTATAGAGAAATCGTATTCACATTCACTATTTCCTGTTAATTTTTATCGGTGTGACAAAATATCGGTGTAATTCATGCATATTATGCTTACTTATCGATATAAAATATCGGTGTGACAAAATCACAGGTAAAAATCACAGATATTTAACTGTCATAGTCACAGTTGTCACAGATATTTGAAAATATCGTTTAAGCTCATCTCTAGTCCATACTACCACAACTCTTATCATCCAATAAGGCGACACGTTCGCACAAAAATCCCTGTGTGTGTGTAGAGTTGTAATAGCATTATTCTTCAATTAACATTATCCCTTTTAGTCCACCGCTGTGAAGTAACAGTTAACAAGTCTGACACTGAAACGAGAGGTCCCGGCTTCAATTCCTAATTGGAACAAGTTACTTGGGTGAGGTTTTACCGGGGATTTTCCTCAACCCACTAAGAACAAATGCTGCGTCACTTAAGGCTCTGGACCCTGGACTCCTTTCGCCGGCATTATCATCTTCATCTCACTCAGATGCTAGATAACCTTAGCAGTTGATAAAGCGTTGTAAATTAACAGTAAAAAATATATCGTTTTTAAATTATACAGATCATTGGAAAACAATGAGATCTTAATTATAATTTTAATTCTTATTTAATGCTCCTTTTAAGGGGTTAGGTACAGGTTAAAGGAGTAAAATTTTGGAAATATTCAACATATTTTCCTCCATTATTGTATCTTGTACAATAATGAAAATTAGTATATGTAAAACACTGTCCTTCTGCTATACGATAAAAACATTTTTACGATTTAAAAAAATTATATATATATTTTTTTTTTTCAAAATTCAAAATTTATTGTGCAGTAATGAAGCTTTTCCCTCATAACTCAAAAAGTATCCAACATTCTGTGACGAAATTTTTTGTGTGTATTTATGCATGTCATATCTACAATATGTTGCAAAATCACTTCTCTACCTTTGATAGATTGTCTGATAACTAATAAATTCATTTTAAAAAATGGTCACATATAAGTATTTTCTTCTAACACGAAAAAAATATATTATTTATTAAGGAATGTAACTGAAAGTGCATAATATTGTAAACATGAGTTTCAGCAATAAAATAAAAGAGAGAGAACATGGAAAAGTTGACAAGTTTATGAGTCATGAGGGAAAATCTTCATCACTGCACAGTGAACTGCCACCGTTTTGAATTTTGAAAAAAATATATATAATAATTTTTTTAATCGTAAAATTATTTTTTTCGTATAGCAGAAGGACAGTGTTTTACACATATCAAATTTTAATTATTGTACAAGATACAATGGAGGAAAAAAATGTTGAATATTTCCAAAAATTTTACTCCTTTAACATGTACCTAACCCCTTAAACTAAACACGATGTTTAGAAACAATACGATAATAATTTCAATTTTTTAATTGAGGCACTCAGAAGCAGAGTGATACAAGTGACATTTAGTAAGTTTTGAGGTAAGTGACTTTGAAGTTGAAGCGGAAATAAAAAATTCTGTACAGGACTATGTTGTTGCAAATTTACAGTTGTATATGATGGTACCTATATTTTTTAACTTCTAAATAGAAATTATCTATTCTAAAACAGTTTAGGTAAAATAGGATCCTAAAGTCACTTGTATTATTTTGCCACGAAAATATTTTTGTGGAAAAGTAATATAAGTGCAAGGGTTTTCAGTATTTTTATATTCTTTAAAACAAGAACAAGGACATTGCTTACAACATTGAAACATTTCTGTCTTAACAGCACTTGAGCTTTCTTATTATCATATCATAACAAAACATGTGTCTGTATAACCGAAAGAATCAATCAATCAATCAATCAATCAATCAATCTTCTTAATGTGTCCAGTTGTTTGCAGACAACATAAAGTCAACTATAGTCCACTGTAGTATTTTCAGTTCTTCTTTTTCATAGTAAATTAGGGGTATTTTGATCGGTGTTCATTATAGACGCATGTTGCTAGTAGCCAGAGTTGGGGTGTAGTCAATATATACTGCAGAGATGTGTCTTCTGCAACTGATACTGATGATTTTAATTTATTTCTTTTGTGGTTTATGGATGGACAGTATAGAAGAATGTGTTCCAGATCTTCATCATGATTATTACACCACAATTATGTGTAGGTACAATTATGTGACAATGTGACCTGTTCTGGCTCTTGTTAAAAATGTTTGAACATGTCAGGGCAAGTTTTTGTAAATTTCCAGGTCATTCCGTTTCTTTTTAACGGACTGTAAAATTTTTCCTTTGTCAGAAGAGAGCCAATTATTGATCCATAAGTTTATAAAATGAAACTCTACTGAAGTAAAGGCATTGAATAGAGATATCACTTGAAGAGGTCTTGGTTGCAAATATGTTGCCTGTTTCGCAACGTTATCGACTTTCTCGTTTCTAGGTAGACCACAATGACTAGGTATTCATTGAAATTTTATTTTCTTTTCGAGTTTTTTTAGTTCACTTAGTTGTTTCTGAATTGGAATAACTCTATGTGCGTATATATGTGGTACATATTTAATTATATTAAATATAGCCCCCTTGGAGTCTGTAATTATGAAAAGAGATCTTTCAGAAATTTGAGTAACACACTAAAGAGCAGCATCAATAGCTAGCAATTCAGTGTCAAGACTGGAGGAGGCTGAACATGGTATGAAGTAATTTTCTTAATATTTTGGAATATAATACCCTGCTCCTGATGTTCCATCATCAGGGTTTAGAAATCCATCTGTATAAATTTGAAAGTAATCCTTATATGTGCTGCAGAGTAGTTCCATGGCATTTAACTTAAGAATGTATGGAGGATCATTTTTGAAATGATTTCGAAGAATTTGTAGGCAATGTTCTGGAATTATCCATTTTCATGGAGGAATTTCATTTACAACTGGAGTTTTAGCAATGAGTGTGTCTGTGATATAGACTGGTATTTCTTCTTTGTTTATTTTGTAGAAATTACATAGGATATTATCTGACAGTTTGAAGAACATCTGAGATCTGGATGAGGCTTGCAATTTTAAATGTATTTTTAGATCCTTCTTTAATACATAGTATCTGATTGGTTGAATATTATATTCAATTTCTAGGGCAACAGTTGAGGTGGTTTTTGGTACTCCGAAAAAAAGAGGGCTAAGAAAATTTCAAATTTTAAATGAAATTGAGCCTTAGTCGCTGTTCATTACGTCACTAGCCTCATCTAATGAAGTCACATCTCTCTCTGCTGAAAATCTATGTTTCTGTCATGAAGTGCATCTGTGGTGCTACCGCGAATATTCCTTCAACTTTCTCTTCCACGCACTTTTCCACGTCCTACAGTCATTATTATATGCCCATCCTAATGCTTCAGGTCATCAAAGAAAGAGTGGTGTATGAGTGGGATGAATTTCTTTAGCTATTGCAAGTTGCTTCACTTAGCAAAAGTTATCCTTATTGGATCACTGTATAGTTGTCCAGCTCAATGTGTGCAGGCCTTCCACGAAGATATTTCGAATGTGTAATCTATTACCTCTCTCCATTATGGCAAATGAATTAGTCATACACAGAAGAAACGCAACAACACTATGTAAACAACGCACTTGTATTAGTTTGCCTCTAAGTCAAAACTCTGTATGCATTGTAATATAAGTGTAAGTCCAACATGGAGCAGCAATGACTGGAACTGCACTTATATTACTTTTTCTCCGAACAGAAATGACGTTAAAGATTTAGAATATATACTTATCTCACTTTTTAAAAAAATGTCACTTACATTACTTTGCTTCTGAGTGCCTCAATTATTAGTCTATTTACAGAACATAATAATTATTTAATTATTCATTTTAAATCCGTTTTTAACTACACAGACTATCCAGGGGCGATTAGATAACTTATTTTAAGGACAATGTTTCTCATTTAGCTTTTTATTTGATCTAACTAGGTTGTTCAGAGACGATATCTTCAATTTTAATTCTCTATTTAACAGTCGTTTTCAACTGCACAGATTATTGGGATATTGTGAAGAAATAGCTTGTAATTTCAATTGCTAGTTTAACGTCTCCTTAACATTCTAAAAATAACGATAAGCTAGGGAGATTCAAAGAAATGCATCCCGCAACACACAGATTATGTGCTTGCAGGGTGGGAGGCGATTTCAAGAAAGAACTGAAGCAGCGGCGGGTTATAGTGTTTTGCTGATGACAGAGATCAACACTCTTCGACAGAGACATTGCTAATAACAATAAGCTAAATGCCACCATTGTGTCTCGAATAGCCTAGTCATGCTACGCTGCACGGAGAGGTTGGAAGGAGGTGTACTACGTCGGTATTACGTAGTATACCTCTTTCTTCTCCTTCCAGGGGTTGGAGTTAAAATTCCACTTTTGAAAGCTTCTGGTGTAGGGCAAAATGAATTATTCGAAAAAATGTCCTACAACTCTTTTGTCAATTATTGCAAATCTGATAAGATGTCTTTCAGATAAAAACCTGCACATTTTTATCCAAAAGCCATCAGCTAAGTGAGGTAGGGTTGTGTCCATTGGAGGAGAGAGAACCATTTCCTTGGGAAGTGGGGGCAAAGGAAAACCATAGAATCCCCATAGAGACATCGTTTACCTCCTCCCCCGTTACAGCTTGACCGTGGTACAGTATATCTGAATATGATCATTTAATAAAGGTATTTTCGTGGAGGGCATGTTTCTTACAGAGTTACATCCATATCCGCGATGTTTCAGACCAAGTTGTATAGGGCTAGAACTGTAGATCTACTACAAATTATAATAGGAATAACTTAAAACAATCTCTCTCTTTTTCTCTCACTTACAGAAACACATGCATACATCGATAAAACTACGTAACAATGCTAACAGAAACTTTTTTTATATGAAGCTTATCTTCCGAAGATATTATATGAAATGTAAATTCTAATTATTTTATTTAATCTCATCTTTAAATTTACACATTATACTGGGATCACTTTTTTTTGCATTGTTGTGCAGTATGTTATTCATATTTCTCCAAGTGGTGGCCTAAACACCTGCAGACTTCTAACACATGAGTACAGTCTGTGTGCTTCCATTCCTCAAATGAGGTATAGGAATTCTTATACATTCAGAAATTTAAAATAAATATTATAGTCCAGACACATGATCTGAAGACATTAATTCATAAATTTAAGCACAGAAACTTAATCATAAAGAAAACCAAAAAAGATCTTTTAAATTCAATAGGATAATAGAAAAAAAAAAGAGGTCAGACAAGTTTGTGGGCAGTGCCCTCCCATGCCTCCCCCCCATAACTCTGCCTATGTTTGTGTCTAAAATGTAAGTACTGATAACAAAAGATTTCAAAATAATAACGATTCGTGAACGGCAATGTCGGTTACAGTTCTCTTGGGCAGTGCTACCTTGCGCCGACTTAATCAACTAAGACGGTACAACTTCCTTTCTTCCTTTCCAGAAGTGAATTCAATCCCGATATCCAAATCAGAGCAAAGAAGCGGGGAGCATCAATGAGCAAGTACAACAACGGCCAAATAATTTCAATCGGGAATTTCAATTCGAACAATAACTGAGACAGACCGTTAACAGGAAAGTTGAACGTTACAGTCCCACGTCAAATCATATCGAGTCGGCAGTTAACAACAAATTATTGAAACTCTTTTCAGGAGGTGCTTCTGTCTACCTCATATCTTCCATCGTTTCGCTCAACTTACTAACGGTGTGATACTGAACTATACTCTCGGCAATATTAACAAAAATCATAACATACAAGCATAGAATCATCAAATTTGTCCAAGATTTCTTGTTCAAATAATTGTAAAACGAATTAGCAGTATAAGCAGTAACACTCTTAAAATGTGTAGTTTTGTTTCCCTAACTTAGTGAAGATTGATGTTACCAATACTATAGCGCCGCGCCGCATATCATAATCATCAAGACGATATTCAGTTTTCTTTTAAATATACTGAATCACATCGCGCGTTATAGTATTATTATTGCACAAGTGATTACCTGTTTCAAATGATGCAGGTTACATAGGCATACATACCCTGCCGTATTTCCCGGGATCTCCCGTATTTTACCCTAATTTTTAACAGTCACCCGGCTCCCGTATTCTTCTTCTCTTCGAGTATTTTTTCTCCCTCATTGTTGCATAAGGTAAAAATCATTATTTTAAACATTTCATTTTTCCGTGAATGATGATTGTCTATATGACGAATTTTCTTATTCAAGAGAAGCTTGAAAATGTGCAGTCTTTGTAGAACAGGCCTGCACAAGGTTTGCGCTCTCCGAGCCGGCTCACAGCTCATGAGCGGAATGCAGATATTAGCTGCGCTCTGTATAAGGGTGGACTGGAAGAAGGGATGATCTCGTACAAGATATACACAAAAGAAAGTACTGTTACGAGTGCTTATGAAATAAATCCCCGTTCAGTGTTTGCAAAACTATCTTGGACTATTATTAATTAATAAAGAAATTTTTATTTTACAGAAATAATAGAAATTCTATAGCTACTTATATGTACAATATCATTGTTATATTTTTATTTATCAGTACATCAAAACGAGGTTTTATGCTGTTGGCAGCTGAAAGGAACAGTAGCCTAATGATCATAATGAAACATCAGTTACAGATGTTCGATGTCTACCTTTATTAAAGTTGATTATAGAAAACAGTTGCTCACAAATATATAATTGTTGAGCCAAACATAGCGATCGTTTTCACAGCCAGCCTGTGTAGTCGTGGATATTATCGCTAATGTTTAGTCTTGTAAAACTCGACCAGGCTAGTAATATTATTCAAACCATCTTCAGCCCTTAGGTCACATTGAAGATCAATAAGTTTGAGCTGTAAATCGTTAAATGTTAAATGTTATGTTCCGTCTTTTAGATTCCTCTATACTGTACTGTAGCAGTAGGTAAGCAACGTGAAACAGTTGCTGAAAATACGCCTACACACTGCACTCCACTAGATAATTGAGTGGTCATTTCTCTCTCCTCTACCTATAGCCTAGCAAGTCTATGTCATTCTGACGTATCTTCCTCTCCGTTTCGGCGAGCGGTAAACACCGCTCTCCCGCTCCGAAGGAGTGCGAGCGCTCGTTGAGCGGTGTTTGTGCAGGCCTGTTGTAGAAAGTAATGCTTGCCAGAAGTAGATTTTAATGTTCACCTGTTTAAAATCAAATTCAAAAATGATGTATGATAAGAATGGAGAATTAGGAAGGAAACGTTACCACTCGAAGAAAAACTTCTCCAAGGACGCTTTATCCAATACAAATCTGACTGCATTTTCCAGGGATTGAAGCTCGAGCTTTCTGAATTACGACAGAGTTCAGTGGTTCGGTAGTAACTTGTACCTTGAAGACTGCGTAAACAGAACAATAATTACCGAAAGAAAAAATGCATAGGCTACTGCTACTTGTACTTCTGCGTAGTCTTGTGCGACTCTTTCTTGGTATGCGTGTGTGCAAGCGCGAATATGAAAATATGTATGTGTGTGTGTATGTATGTATGTATGTATGTATGTATGTATGTATGTATGTATGTATGTATGCATGTATGCATGTATGTATGTATGTATGTATGTATGTATGTATGTATGTGTCGACATGGATAGCGTTGTCGCTGTAACGCTGGCCTTCTTTTCTCGAGGTTGCGGGTTCGATGGCATTTAAGTGTGTTTAAATGCGACAGGCTCATGTCAGTAGATTTACTGGCATGTAAAAGAACTCCTGCGGGACAAAATTTCAGCACACCGGCGACGCTGATATAACCTCTGCAATGTATGTTTAGTACCTCCATCCATTCATCCATCCATTTGCCCGCCAACCTACCCACCTGCCTACCTGTCTATTCGTAGTTGCTCAATTGATAGAGCTTACTTACTTACAAATGGTTTTTAAGGAACCCGCAGGTTCATTGCCGCCCTTACATAAGCTCGCCATCGGTCCCTATCCTGTGCAAGATTAATCCACTCTCTGTCATCATATCCCACCTCTTTCAAATACATATTATCCTTTCATCTACGTCTGCGCCTTCCTAAAGATCTTTTTCTCTCCGATCTCCCAACTAACACTCTATATGTATTTCTGGGTTCCCCATATGTGTTACATACCCTGCCCATCTCAAAAGTCTGGATTTAATGTTCCTAATTATGTCAGGTGAAGAATACAATGCGTGCAGTTCTGACTTGTGTAACTTTCTACATTCTCCTGTAACTTCATTCCTCTTAGCCCCAAATATTTTCCTAAGAATCTTATCTCAAACACCCTTAATCTCTGTTCCTCTCTGAAAGTGAGAGTCCAAGTTTAACGACATACAGAACAACCAGTAATATAAATGTTTTATAAATTCTAACTTTCAGATTTTTTGACAGCAGACTAGATGACAAAAGCTTCTCAACCGAATAATAACAAGCATTTTCCATATTTATTCTGCGTTTAATTTTCTCCCGAGTGTTATTTATATTTCTTACTGTTGCTCCAAGATGTTTGAATTTTTCCACCTCTTAGAAAGATAAATCTCCAATTTTTATGTTTCCATTTCGTACAATATTCTGGTCACGAGACATAATCATATACTTTGTCTTTTTCAGGATTTACTTCCAAACCTATCGCCTTACTTGCTTCAAGTAAAATTCCAGTGTTTTTCCTAATCGTTTGTGAATTTTTTTCCAACATATTCACGTCATCCGCATAGACAAGAAGCTGATGTAACCCGTTCAATTCCAAACCCTGTCTGTTATCCTGAGCTTTCCTAATGGCATATTCTAGAGCGAAGTTAAAAAGTAAAGGTGATAGTGCATCTCCTTGCTTTAGCCCCCAGTGAATTGGAAAAGCATCAGATAGAAACTGCCCTATACGGACTCTGCTGTAAGTTTCACTGAGACACATCTTAATTAATCAAACTAGCAATTGATAGAGCAACTGACTAAAAAGTGGAAGGTTCTTGATTTGCGACCAGGTGGTGGCGGATTTTTATTATCACCATAACTTTCAGAACAGGTCCGAAATGCACGTGCCTTCTTTAAAATTGAGTACCGGTACCGGTTATCTGCGAGCGTAAGGGACGTCGGAGCGTGGTACCGACCACATCACTTCCGTCCCGTGTCCAAGTCGCGAAAGTATGTAAATAAATTGTTACACCATGTTTCCATACGCCGACACGGTATGGCTTGAAGGGAGCGGTAGGGGCACGGCATGTCCCTATCGCTTGGTCCGAAGGGTTGTGGGTTCGAGTCCCGCCTCGGGCATGGGTGTTGTGATTGTATTAGTAAAAAAAAACGTAAACAAACAGAAAACAAAAATAGATAACTTTGGAAAACGGCCTCTGGCCGGTCGAAATTAAAAAAAAAAAAAGGGAAAGTATAGGCCTATCTACATACCGTATGTATAATGTGTACATCGGTACGTACGTATGTATTACATTTTTAGTTTATACTCATGAACGTCTTTCATACCTTATTTTTTAAAGCACTTTACGTTAAGAGGAATTATGTAGGGGAAAGGGCACAAAGTTTCTAATTGCCGTCTTCCGAGAAGCTGAGCATTAAATTTAACAAGCCTGCAGAAACTAATGTGAGAAGAGGTGTAAACAGCGCTGCTGTCTTGAGGAGGGTAATGAGATACTTTAAGGAAGGAATTTATCTTCACACAACAAAGTTTAAATGAAAATCCATAATGCATTACTTTGTTCTACTTGTAACGACTTTATAGTGGATAGGAACTTCCTTAAACATCAATATCAAAAAAAATTCTGTCGAATACAGTACATTATAAGCATTAAATGTTTTAGTTGGTTATTTAACGACGCTGTATCAACTACGAAGTTCTTTAGCGTCGATGAGATTGGTGATCGCGAGATGGTATTTGGCGAGATGAGGCCGAGGATTCGCCATACATTACCTGGCATTCAGCTTACGGTTGAGGAAAACCTCGGAAAAAAACCCAACCAGGTAATCAGACCAAGCGGGGCTCGAACCCGCGCCCGAGCGTAACTTCAAACCGGCAGGTAAGCGCCTTAACCGACTGAGCCACGCTGGTGGCCCTATTAAATGTTAAGTTGATAATATTGCGGATAATATAATTATATTTTGAAAGATGCACAATTATGGAAACAAGAAAAGCTCAGACGATAAACTAATTTCAAATTACTGTGACACTAAGTTAGAATAATATATCCTGAATCTTGCAAATGAGATTGTCAAGAACTCGAGAAGCGATACAATGAAATGTGATACGACAAGAATGCTAGTCATAAAACACAAATGAGGTGTCCCTAGAAATAATATAACCATCTAATCAGTACGAAACTGTAATTGAAGAAGATTATTCTATTTCCAAATGACCGTTACCTTTCGATTATATTTCAATCGATAGCTGTATAAACAACAGGAGTTCAATTTTTATCGAAATTGAATTAGGTGCTGCGTAGCATTCGTATGTAACAGATGCATGTCTTGATGCATAAATAACATGAGTCCTTGTATTTCAAACGGGTAAGCTTACACATTCATTTTCATGTTCTCTGCATAACGACATCAGTTTTGGACTTATGTTGTTTATGCAACAGATGGGAGATGGCAGCAGCTACCTTATTTTTTGGCGCTGGCATCACTTCATATAATACTTTTCTTTGTTTTATATTGTCAGCTGTTAGTATTACAGCCTTGCTTGATGTGTTCAAGTGATTAATAGAATACAAAAGTCAAATAAAAGACCTGTTCATCTTTAGAATAAAATTTAATATCACTATTCAGTTTCAAATGTCTATTTCGTCTCCACAAACTACTCGTCCTGTACTTCACAATTTATTTTTGGCATTTTATGCTGATGAACTAGAAAAATGCTGTAAATTCACGAAAATAACACAAAACACAGGAAAAACAAGAAAAACTTAAACCATAAACAGCGTAAGAATAACGCCAAGGGAGCACTTCTTAAATGGCGGTACTCGATTAACGTTAGTTAATATTATTTTATTCTAATAACTAGCACTGCTAGTCTAGCATTTCTGTCAACTATAAAGTAGAAGTATAGCTAAGAACAAGACTCCGCTCGTCCACCGTTGTGGAGTAACAGCACGTGTGACCGAGAAACGAGCAGGCCCGGGTTCAAATCCTGTTTCAGACAAGTTACCTGGTTGAAGGTTTTTCCCCGGGGTTTTCACTCAACCCATTAAGAGCAAATGCTGAGTAGCTTTCGACGTTGGATTCTGGACTCATTTCGCTGGCATTATCACCTTTATATCATTCACACACTGCATAACCTTAGCGGTTGATAAAGCTTGTGAAAAAACTAATTAAAAAAAAAAGACACCGCTTAAATTATGGTTACGCGGAGAGTAAATCTGGCACAGCAGGCAACACTGTAGACTAGACGCATTTAACAGAGTATCCAACTTACGCGAAAGAAAATCCTGAATTATTACAATGTTCACAGCATAGATTCAGAAAGGTCTAATCATATTGCAAGCACACTTTGAAGTAAGCGATTTTCACATCAAGCTATTTCTTTTAAAAATCATTTTCGTGTTATAAATATAACATTGTCAAGTAAATAATTTCTCATTAAAGTGCAATTTCTTTGAAATCCAAACAGAGTCCACAAGGCTAATAAGATGTAACCTGCCCAGATTAAATCCAGACGTCTGGTCGCCCTATTGGTAATATGCATTAATATCAATTTGCTTTAAAATCTTATCTTGCAATAACAACATGAGTCCACAAAATTTAAAAAATCGCAGAAAAATAGCAATGAGAAGTATCATCCTGAATTTTATGCTTAAAGTAACCCAATAAGAAAGGTTAATATTGCACCAATTGAAGACACCCATGTATTCACAGTTTAGGTGAAAAATTGTTTTGTGTCTATGCTGTAAAATTTACTTTTTTGTTTATGCAACTATCGATTCATTTGTTTTGTGATTTAATCTCGTGAAGCAAACCTTGGTATACAACAATATTACAGTTTGTGTTTTGTTTCGCTTATTGTTTGGAATTACAGAGAGCTGAAGGAGGGTTCATTTTTATTTTCAGTTAAAATAATATTGATATTGATTGAAAGTTGAAAAAGAAATCAAAGTTAACTCATAAACAGCGAATGGAGCTAGCTGGGAACAATCACAGGAAAACAAGGGAAACTGCAAAACGAGTTTCATCGTCGTCATCCAGACATTCCGAAACTATTACAGCACTGAAGACCTATAGGTAGTTTATTACGTTAAATTAAAACTACGTTTCGTGAGCCAGACATGAAACGAAATGGTCGTCCTAAGTCTGCTATTGACGAACGACATTCAATGGATGAAATTTCAAATGTGTCAGTCTAAAAATTCAGTGTACTTTGTGGCTCGAGAGATGATATTAGCGGAGAATCTTTTTTTAGAATTTTGAAAGCGACAATTTTCCAGCTCTACAAATTGCAACATAAGCCTATACATAAGCTGTGACCAAAACTCGAATTGCAGTGATTACATGCGACAGACAGCCTATGAAGTAAGGAGACGGTGGAAAGGTACTTGGCGTGAAAACTACAGCCAGTGGTGGTTCCTGTACCAACATCTTGATCAATCCCGCGAATAAAAATCTCAAGCTTTGCTGACATCAAGAGCCAATGAATAATATACGATTTTTCTTGCTTCTTTTTTTAACCTTCGTCTTGAATATAATCAGGAATTTTCTAAATTCTTATCTCGATACTTGGTCGAGAAATTCGTAGTTTCGCAAAATTAAAAACTTCTTATGGACAAGTTATTTAAGCTATTTTAACCATTACTCTTTTGAGAAATTCTGTTTGGAGCACGAGATATTTCAAACTCCATTACGTATCTGACTTCCCTACATTTATTTATACCGTCTTTCCCTTCCTGGGTATGATTTAAGACATGTCAATTTCTGGCGTTTAACATTTCATTGGCAAATAATATTGAATCAGTTTTGCTACAATATTATTATTAAATGAATAACTAATAAACCCTCATCTCAAGATTAAGAAGATTGAAATTGAGATAAAACCTAATAATTCTATCCTTCTAGAGACAAGATCTAAAAATATCAATATCCATGCACGTACAGAAGAATTATAGAAACACGAACTTAGTGGTCAGTAGTAGTAATAGTAATACAGTAATAATAATAATAATAATAATAATAATAATAATAATAATAATAATAATAATAATAATACATTATTCAGCATGGCAATTAATGTTTCTATATGCTCCTAATTGAACCGTTGAGCAAAGTAAACATATTACATTTTGTCCGACAGAACAAAAAGAAGTTCTCCTTCTCATTCTTTACGAAAGCACCTCTTACTGCTTGTAGAGACAGAGTTTGTAGAACGACATGATACCGCCACTGCTTGCCTTCAGTACGTGAATGAAACACAAAGCAATGTACAGGAAACTCCTCGTACCCGTTTGAATGTCTGTGATTGCACGATGTAATCACGACACCCACTTCGGTCACCGCTGCTATACATATACACATAATGCAAGAAGATGATCCACGGAACAGGCGATCTTACTGCAACTGAATCATATGGTGTTTGTGTATTGACCAATCCTTCCTTCAGCATATTTTATTCAGTGCCGAATGGCTATTCTTTCTGCACGGATTTGCTCACACACAAAATGTACCATATTGGTACAAAGAAAACCCAAGCTGAATGAGTGAATCCAACAACACTAGTGCTCAGAAAGTAGGTTGTTGTAGTATGGAATATGCCTGCTGGGGGATATGATTGTGGTACCACATTCCTTTTGTGAAAATGTGTACCAGTACATATTTGGCGAATTGTTAGAAAGCACTGTAATGGATTTTGTATAAGGTGATTTACTACTGAATAAACAGATTAAAATATGGTTTCAGTTAGATGGGGTGAGAAATTAAGTAACATGTTCGGTATGCACTAGATAGAACGCGGTGGACCGCAAGTCATGGCCTCCACGGTCACCAGACCTCACACCTCCAGATTTTATATGGGTTATGTGAAACATCAATTTGATTTTTAACAAAGTTTGCATATATAGACATAGTAAACAAAACATCGCCTATGTTATTCAACATATTCGATAAGCAAGACTTTTAAGAATGACAGAGAAATGTCAGGATCGAGTGAAAACAATCTTCAAGCAGGCCTAAATGGAACACACACTGTACATTTGCGGTAGTGCACTGTACAGTTACTCTGACAACATTAACCTTTACATGCGTACATAATCATGTTTACCTGAGGGTAATACAATTTAATAATAATAATAATAATAATAATAATAATAATAATAAAATATGTGTATGTATGTTGTGCTGTACGATAGGTCTATTTCATTTTAACGAATGTGATTACTGAGAGATTCATTCCAGAAAGAGTAATTTGTTATTCCAACATTTGTAATTTAAAAATAATTTTTCCCCGTTAGGCAAGTGATTTTTTTTGTCACGTTGTATTATAATTCTTAAAACAATAGGCCTACACATAAGAAAACAAATTTCATTGACTGTGAGAAACAATGTGCAACATGTTTAAAAAGACAACCTCGCAATGGTCATGGTAATGGGATTTATAATTGGACTCTTCAAACAAACCGAGTAAACAGAAACCAGCAGAAATTTTGGGGCCCGAAATATATAATGCATTAATTAGAGCTTACCCTGAGCTAAGTACACTTAATACACATAGATTTAAGAAACAAATCAGATTAATTATTTAATTGTTTAAGCTAATTGAGTTAAAAATTGATATTCTAATATTTTTGTACTTTTGTATTTTCTATTTGTATATAAACCCTATTATTACATGCTGCATGTATTTTACCATTTATTAATGTTATTGTGCTCAATGAACTCTCTTAATTTTGTGATATATTTTGTATAACTGATCTGAACTGCGCCCGAGCACGAGCTTCTGCTCATTCGGGCTGCAATGCCTAATGTAGCTTAAGTGTAAAGTATTAAATAAATAAATAAATAAATAAATAAATAAATAAATAAATAAATAAATAAATAAATAAATAAATAAATAAATAAATAAAAACAGATACAAAATTCTTACATTAGGTGAAGGAATACACACTCTAAAGATCATGAAATAACCATAGACTTATGTAACAATTCAATTCAATTTAGGGAAGAGAAACTCAAATTTGGTTCAGGCATACTTTAATAATTCTACCAGAGTTACTCTGCAAAGTGCCTACACTAAATTAATAATACATACCGCACGGAGATATCTGACATCCTCTGACTAAAGGATAAGATGAACTTCATTGAGTTTATTGAGATTGAGAACAGGCCAACTTGTGTAAACCCATGAAGCGAACGATGGTAACGACGGCGATGATGATGATGATGATGATGATGATGATGATGATGAGGACGACGACGACAATAAAGACGATTTTGTGGCGGATTTCTGGAACACTTCTTTATTGCTATCATTATTTCGCATTTCTCTTTGTAAACGATATCAGGGTGGGTTTAAGCGCGGAATGGACTGTGCCCGTTGAAATGAAAAAGAAGGAACTTTCTTCGAAGAAATGAAGCTTTAATTAAAACTATAACTACGTTGATATCGAAACAAAATATAACATTAAATGAATATGCAATTTCGGAAAGGGCACATGTCGAATTTCTTTGTTTATCGGTGTTTTAACTGACAAGGACTCTAATTATGTCTACACATCGTTTTGTGCGAAAAGAGCGCCCAACTTATATTACTATATGTCACTGTCAGAAATACTGTCCAATAAAAAAAAGCCACAATATATCAATATCATCAAAAACTCAAATGCCACGAGTAAATCTGACAATACAAGTAACAACAGAAGAGAAAATCGACTTCAAAAAATGGTCTCACCTCAACTTTAAAGCAAATCCACCTTCTGTGGAAAGCTATGGAAAACAAGTACCGAAGAACCTGAAAGTAATATTTTAATTATCCTCATTCTACGAATTTGTATTTACTCCAGGAAAACCAGGTGAAGTGATTACATTATATACTGCGTGTTCAGTTCAAATTGTGTCATGGCTCGCTGTATGCCGTCATGTGGCTAGTCGATGAGCCTAGAGAATTCAATCTTCCTACACTTCCGCAGAGGTGTAGTACCTATCTGCCAGAGAAGTTGCCTAGCAAGTACGGCGTTCATTCTGAAGAGTACTTGCCGATACGTACTGTGACGCCGGTAGTGGCAGGAGTGTGAACTGTTTCGAAACATGTACTGAGGTGAGTTTTTTTTCTTACTGTCGAGATATGGGGAGAGGGTTAAGACAATTACTTACGTATTTGTTGACATTAATTTCGACGGTCAACATGGACACGGAGCATTTGATTTGTGTTGTGGAATGTTGCCGTACGCAACCGATGATAACAAATACCCTGCGTACGACTTGGCCTCGCAAAATACAGTTCGAAAGAGGTTATGGTAGCACACAGACCGTACAGACCGCCATCTGTTGCTACGACGTTCAAGTTAGACCGTACACGTTCTCAAGTTCAGATTGAACGCCTTGAATAATAGGCAACTTCTCTGAGAAAAAAGCTGAAACTCGCTTCAAATCACTGACTCATAACAGTGACGTCATGACACACTTTGAAATGAACACCCAGTAGATAATGATATTACTGCAGACATTTTCAGTCTTTCAAAAGTAAAAGGTTGTTGCGCTCCACTACCTAACAATACAGACTATCCATCTAACAATGGCAGATCAACCAACTAAAAATAGCAGACATTGGAAAATTAGAAAAGTACTGTCCGCATTTCACGAAAAGATCCGAGCAAGAAATGCGAGTTGTTTCCCCACTCTTATAACTAGGCTTTGAGACTTCGGACTCAATAGAGCAGTTTAGTGGGAAATCCGCATAACGGCGTACTGAGTATAGTGGTAAAGCATACAGTGAATGACAAAAAATACGCAAAGAAAAACGCTCTGGATTTGAAGGTTCTGACGAATAATTTGGTTTTCATACAAACCCATTTTCAAACTGTGTCTGAAACTATTACACGGTTAGAAAAGTCAGAGCAAGAGATGCCAGAAGCCCTCAGATTAACTGAGGAAATGACATAGAGAATTAATGAGACACCAAATACACAGGTTATTGAATGTGTAAAACAGAAGTGGAAATCAATTTTATGTAAAAATAACGGATAAGGAACATTGTGTAATATAAACAGCAAATTAGTAGACATAGACTCGCCCGAGAATAAAGGACTGTCTCTTAGAGACTGCAATGATGTTAGGTTTTTTTGTTTTGCTCCTATCACGTCATGCGATGTAGAGCGCAGCTTTTCACAGTACAAACTGTGTTTGGCAGATAACCGAAAAAGATTTACGTTTGGGACACTGAAAATGTATCTTGTAGTACATTGCAATTTGGTACTGTAACTGCACTTCCTAAAGACGACCAATAGGATAAATAAAGAAACTAAAATTGATACAAGTTTATTTCCACCATTAACACTGTGTATAATTAAACACAAATGCTTATAAAAGGTATTCGACAGATAATGGAGAAAAAATGGGAGTTTAGGGGTACAGTGCATCAGTTATTCATAGATTTCAAAAAGGCATATGACTCGGTTAAGAGAGAAGTTTTATATGATATTCTTATTGAATTTGGTATTCCCAAGAAACTAGTTCGATTAATTAAAATGTGTCTCAGTGAAACGTACAGCAGAGTTCGTATAGGTCAGTTTCTGTCAGATGCGTTTCCAATTCACTGTGGGCTAAAGCAAGGAGATGCACTATCACCTTTACTTTTTAACTTTGCTCTAGAGTATGCCATTAGGAAAGTCCAGGATAACAGAGAGGGTTTGGAATTGAACGGGTTACATCAGCTTCTTGTCTATGCGGATGACGTGAATATGTTAGGAGAAAATACACAAACGATTAGGGAAAACACGAGAATTTTACTGGAAGCAGGTAAAGAACTAGGTTTGGAAGTAAATCCCGAAAAGACAAAGTATATGATTATGTCTCGTGACGAGAATATTGTACGAAATGGAAATATAAAAATTGGAGATTTATCTTTTGAAGAGGTGGAGAAGTTCAAATATCTGGGAGCAACAGTAACAAATATAAATGATACTCGGGACGAAATTAAACACAGAATAAATATGGGAAATGCGTGTTATTATTCGGTTGAGAAAATTTTATCATGCAGTCTGCTGTCGAAAAATCTGAAAGTCAGAATTTATAAAACAGTTATATTACCGGTTGTTCTGTATGGTTGTGAAACTTGGACTCTCACTTTGAGAGAGGAACATAGGTTAAGGGTGTTTGAGAATAAGGTGCTTAGGAAAATATTTGGGGCTAAGAGGGATGAAGTTACAGGAGAATGGAGGAAGTTACACAACACAGAACTGCACGCATTGTATTCTTCACCTGACATAATTAGGAACATTAAATCCAGACGTTTGAGATGGGCAGGGCATGTAGCACGTATGGACGAATCCAGAAATGCATATAGAGTATTAGTTTGGAGGCCGGAGGGAAAAAGACCTTTGGGGAGGCCGATACGCGGGCTTATGCGAGGGCGGCAATGAACCTCCGGGTTCCTTAAAAGCCAGTAAGTAAATAAGCTTATAAAAGACAGGAGAATAAATGTTTTTCATATTCTCTTGACATTGTCAGTGTGTAATGTATATTTACTTCCAGAATGTGCATATGTGTGTGTTCCCCCATACTACCGTACTCTACTCTAAATAGCAACGTTGTTACCTCAACACATCTCTACCTTTCACTATCTGCAGCGAGTCAACAACCTATAGTACATGCATAGTAAACTTATTGTATCGGGTCCAAAGTCTCGAAGCCTGCTTATAACCTATCCCCGATACGGAACCGTCTGGCCATTGACTGAGCCTTGTTTGTCCCAACTGGCCAATGATACCACCCCTATCCACCTGCTCCTTCAAGAACGCTGAGTACTGGCTTACCCTCTCCTCACACCCCGTAAGAACCGTACTCCCCTCCCAGGGATCCTCTCGTGAAATTTAGACATGCCTTCAGAATTCAAAAAGTTTTGCTATAAATATTGCAGTGCCCATCTACGGCAGCCGACATGCCAGAAGAAGACATCTGATTAATTTTTGTACGTTACTTTTCTTCAATTATTCATTGACACCTAATATTTTGTTAATGACTACATATGTTTTTTGTATATTATATCTTGTATTATTGTTTTAACCATTTTTGTCTTTTAATTCTTGCTTATTTATAAAAACATTGCCCATACATTTCGAAAAGGGCACATTTTCAAAATAAAAAGGCAACAAAAAATATAATATGATATTACAGTAGAACCCCCATTATCCGTCTTCCTATTAACCGATTGTCGGATTATCCGACTGTCTTTCTCTTGCTTTTTTTTTCCTACGGAAATATATGAAGTTTTGTACATTATATTAGCACGTTATTTTTTCGAGAGATAATTATTACAAGAATTCGCCCTTACACAGTATGGCCCACTGTTCAACTTGTCATACTGTATAACTTCTATATAAAATTTCTTCCACGGATATCAAAAGAAATCGTGTTGTACTAAGTATCAAAAAGTGCAAATAGAGTGGTTTGGGGAACGAAAAAGTGTGGCACATCTCAGAATACGAGAGTGGAATCACAACTGTATGCAATGTAATAAAAATCAAGGATAACGTGTATAAAGTACCAGTACGTAAATTTACAGCATAAAACGTCCACTCTTCCTATCTTCCGACAGACAGCCATTATAAGGCGTTTCCTTGCAACTAACAACCCGTTGTTAACAACCAGACTTAAATCAGTGAAGTTCTGATCCACCAACTAGCGTATTCAATACAAGACCATAAAGGAACTTACGAGCGCGTTAGCATATTCACTAAATTTACGAAAATCTTTTATGGTACGGATTATCAGATTTTTTTCGATTAACCGTTCAGCCCACCCCCTTCATTAACACGGATAATAGAGGTTCTACTGTATCTTAAATATATTTTTCTTTCTTATTATATACATAGTGACCCATTTATCTTGTGCACTTATTATAACTCTTTTGTTTGGATAGGTATTGGAATTTTTATTTTTGAGCGTTATGTTAGAACAGGCATATCAGAAATCAGACACTGAAAGTGCAGTGTATGTGCGCGGAACGCCGGTCTGTGCAGATTGCGTCATTCACGTGTTGCTCTTACCAGTTCTTAGCGGGAGGGGTGTACAAGAATCTATTCTGCGCTTCTAGTGTTCAATTAAATTGACATTTGGACATTATAAACATACTTAGCAGAAGGAAAAAACGCAATTATTGTCAGTGTCTATATTTGACAATAATTGTAACACAAGAAACAATAGACTTACTCAGTTACAATTCACAATGCAGTCGCTTGTAAAGAATAATTTATTTACATGATTTGTAGCTATACAGTATTTGAAGAAAATATAAATATTGCAGTAATTTCAAAACAACAAAAAACGAACACAATATTTCATTTTACGTAGTAGGTACTGATTATTTCAAAGTAATACTCTTTCATTGTTCCTCAAGTATTATTGGGTCCATTGGTGCACAAATGTTAAAGAAAACATTTTTCTCCCAATTACATGCAATAGCACATTGTGAGGCTTTTACACTGGAATCATTTCCTTGCTGTATATTAATATAAATTCACATTATTATTAATAAATTGGATAAATTAAGCTTGAATTTAAATTTATATATAGTTAATTTGGAAAACGTTGAGAGCAAGTATTAGCAAGTTGGGAGCGTTATTGAATTGAGCTAAAAGAGTACTTCACAAGCTGTGAAGCGAGGACATTTTCTTTATGGTAGGTTTAAAGATTTATTAATGTAAGTATATTAAGATAATATAGTAATGTGAAATGGAAAAATCGCCATTATGTATTATTTTTCCAGAAAATTTTTCCGCCTTACAAATAGTTGCTTTCTTCCTTCCCTTACAACCTCAAGAGCCTCACATGTATGCCTCACTATATTCTCATCACTTATCAGCTTATCGAATAAAAGTTGTAAGTCGTCTAACCATTGATGGCTGTGTTAGTACAGACTCCAAAACAACATCATTGTCATGTTTGTCTTGCCGTGAGAGTACTAATTAAGAAATAAGAGCTGACGAATATCATATTTTGAGAACTTCATTAATATGATTTAAATTCTGACATCACTATTAGGTCCACATGATATGATGAAAGCTTTCATTTTAAAATAATTACTGTTGGCTGAGGAAAACATCATAACAGTTATGTTATATGATTCGTGATTTCTCTTCTTCGTTATATCTGTGGACTCCTCACTTTATTTTCCATAACGCATTCACAATCACAGCTCAATGAGCACCCGTACTGATCTGTGTTACTGAAACAAAAGCTTTTCTGCTACTATAGGTACTGTACAGCCCTGTCGCGTTCCCCTCCAAGCCGATTCGGTCCCTTCAAATAGGGGAATAGGAACTGCACATTGCAGAGAGACCAGTGCACAATGTGCGCGACTGCACAATGTGCAGGGTTTTGACATGCCTGTGTTAGAACGAGTGGCTAACATGAGTGTGGAGATTTGGTGCATGTAACTACATTATGGTACAAGATACACGTGGCGTCATCAATTTTTCAAATAGTACTACATACTTCAATCATGTTACATTCATTACACACTTTAAGAAGAGTTCAAAAATGTATCACAATGTCACCTTCCTAATCAATAACAACAACAAAACGTACTTAAAATGTGATAATATTATGCTTTGAGAGTCACAGAAGATGTTACAAATGGTGACCATTCATATTAATGCACATTCGAAGGCGTTCCCCTAAAGACAGTATTATTGCCCAGCATGTTGCTGGTTGAATGGACACACAAGCCTGTCGAAAGCGTTGCTGCATGTTATCTGGTGTTGTCAGAATGTTATGGTACACACTGTCCTTTACAGTTCCCCACAGGAAGAAGTCGAGCGGCGACAGGTCCGGAGAACGTGCAGGCCACTGTACGTGGATTGTGGCGTCGACAGTTGTTATGGTTTGTTTACACGTTAAGACAGCAAACACACAACACACGACGTATACGGACGTCAGTCGTCTTTCGTTTTTGTAAGTTACTGCACAAGAAGAATGGGACACCACAACAAACGGCACATTCTGATGACATCCATTTTGCATTTTGTTGTTATTGATTGGGAAGATGGCATTGTGATACATTTTTGAACTCGTTTTAATGTGTATAATAAATGTAACATGATTAAAGTATGTAGTGTTATTTGAAAAATTGATGACGTCACGTGTATCTTGTACCATAATGTAGTTACACACACCAAATCTCTACACTTCATGTTAGCCCTTCGTTTTAACATAAAACTCAGAAACAAAAATTCCAATAGGCTTACCTATCTAAACAAAAAAGTTATAATAGGTGCACAAGATAAATGGGACATTCTGTATTGTGTTTTGACCCTAAAATGATCGCTGTGAATTTTTTTTGTTCTGGGTATAACGATTTAAAATTAAATCAGTTTTTTTTAATTCCTGAATATTTTTACTTTTCAGAGATGTGCCCTTTTCGAAATTGCACATTCAAGTGTTTCTACGCGTTTTAACTTTCGTTTTCCAAAGAGATTTTCAATTCACACTTCCGTGTAACACTCCTCCAGTGATGCAGTGATAGGCTGGACTGAGATAGAACAGACGTGTAAAGCGACAGACTTACTGAACGTGTGAGATGATTCAATCAAGAGCAACATCACAGTAACCATCTGGATGGAAAATTTTTCAAAGTTTTCTTTGACATGTGCGATGAGATAGACAAAATTCGCTTCTAGAAAAGAGATCTATTAGCCATGTACAGAGAGTTTAAAGCCGTCTTTAATCTGGCACGATGGGGATTCGTCTTCAAAGGCAGGTACGGATTTCATTAATCTCTAATGCGTATTCTCGGGGTCACTCAGTTGTTCATAACAGCCAGAACTTCAAAGAGAACAGATGTAACCTAACTTCGAATAGTGAAAACTCAGAATATGTTGTGAATATTTGTTATGTTATTTACATTTCAGCACTAATAACCAAAATTTCTATAGTGCCATTAATCCGACTTAGCAGCTGGTTTCCACACCGGAAACTCGCACTCAAATCCCGACAAATATAAATGAAATTTGCAATGAACATAAGCCCTATACCAGCGGTGACCAAAACTCGAACGGCAGTGATTACACGCTAGAGACAGTCTATGAAGTAAAGAGATGGGAGAGAGGTACATGGCATGAAAACTACAACCAGTGGTTGTTCGTGCACTAACATTGAGTTCTTCATCAACCCCGCGAATAAAAATCGCAAGTTGTGCTGTACCAGTAATGTCACTACTGTCATTTTCTTGCCTTTTTAAAATATTTCTTGTGAACAAAATCAGAAATTTCCTGAATTCTCTTCTGGATATTTAGTCGAGAAATGCGCTGTTTTTCAAAATTAATTAACAACTTTCATTGGACAAATTATTTCAGCCACATTGATCATTACGCTTTTATAAAACTCTCCTTCGTTGGAAGCCTTAAGAAAACAAGCTATTTCGTTCGGCACTAGATAGCTGGCTTCCTTACATTTATTTATGTCATCTTTCTCTTCATGACGATGATTGAAGGCTGATTTCAGTTCTTGGAGTTTAATAGCTCGTTTCATTACTACACTAGCACGTAATATTTAATCAGTTTCTCTATATTGTTATTATTATTATTGTTATTATTATCATCATCATTATTATTATTAAATCAATAACTAGTAAATAACTGATAATAGTCATCAAAAGATTAAAAAATAATTAAAATGGAGATATAGCGTAGTCTAGTAATTATTTTATTAGATGTAGATCTACATATTCAGGCACGTATATAAAAATTATGGTAACACTTGCTGATAAATAATAATAATAATAATAATAATAATAATAATAATAATAATAATAATAATAATAACAATATCTGTTATGCCTGTGTATTCAGCGTAATGCCCTATAATGTCGCTTCTATATACTACTACTGATTCAACCGTTGAGCAAAGCAACATATTACATTATCTCCGACAGAACAGTGAATAAATTCTTCTTCCCATTCTGTACGAAACCTTCTGATTCTGCTAGAGACGAGGGTTTGTAGAGCGACATGGTACCGACACTGCTTACTGTCAGTACGTGAGCGAGACAGAGAATAATGTACAGGAAACTCCCCTTACTGGTATGAATTGTCTTTGATTACACGATGTAATCAGGACACCCGTTTTGGTCACCGCTGCCCTATACGATGCTTTCCTCTCGACACTCTCGTTTCCCTCACCATAATTCAGTAGTGTCAGAGTTGTAAGCTCCAAAGGCAGTTGTGGAGCTAGAGTCGGAGCTTGAACTTGCTTATGTTGTGGAAGCACCGGAGCTCGGAACAGGCATAGTGGAGCGCTCCGCTCCGTTTAGGCTGTGTCTGACAACGCTGCCATAATTCAACCAATTCGCATCATTATCATTATCACTCTCCATGGGGAAACCTTGGAGCTGCACAGGATTGTAATATTCTCAGATACTTTTCAGGGCTTCATATCTGACTATTCAAATGAGAGAAAGCTAAGAAGAAAAGTAAAAATTAAAAACTAAAATTTTTAATTATGCGAAAATTTCTCCTAATACTTCTTCAGTAATCCATGTTTCATACAAACTGTTTCTATTTCAAAATTAGTTTTATTTACATTTTACAAATATGCTTATCATCTACAAAGGAAGGAACCGGAAAAGTTCTACGTACTATACTCCCAAGGTATCAACCCCAAAGCAATAGTACTGCGAGGAGTAGATCTATCTATTATTTCCACTTTAGGGTAGGGCACGGATTGGGACTTCCTCGCACGCAGACCGCTCGGATGGGCCCATTGTACTACCCAGCATGGAATGGTGTGCATGCCCTAAGGCTCCCCACGTTACACATCCCTCTGCGCGCACCCTCCGACCTTCTTTACAGCCTACATGATCCCTTTATCTTTGTACGAATACCTCAACACGGTGCACAGCGCTACCACCAACAACGAATGACCATATATAGGCTTCGTATTCCAGCTACCTATAAACTGGAATGAGGTTGTCTGATTCGAAGTATAATGTGACGTCACAGCGCTGGTAGAGGTACGTTCGTATACAAAATAGTTACACATCCCCTGCCCTCTTCCTCTAGAAAGTCAAAATCGGAACGCAGTCATAGTGAGTAGTCTTATCGATCACTGCTCTTACTAGTCGTATTATTTAAATATATTTGTGGTTGATTTAAGGTCCATTGCTGCAGGGAATAGTTGGGGATATTAATTGAACTAATATTTTCACTGTCAATATAGACATTATATATAAATTGTGTAAGATGAATGTAAAAGTGACAAACACAGTGCACTGAAAGCCACTGCAATACCAAAAGGCGTGTGTTGAACGTAATCCAAAAGAACCAGTACGATCAAAATCTGAAAATTATGAAGATATTAACTCGATGTTTAGCATGGATTTGTGTAGCCTACCATGATGTTCAGTGCCAATATCCCAATTAATAAATTAAATAATCTTCATTATAGGGAATTTCTAAAAAAGTACATAGAAAATTAGTGGGTTATCAGCGATGAGCGACATATGCACCTATACTAATGAAACACGAAAAAAATATCAGACAATAGGAATATCTTGTACTACATCATGCACCAATAACCTCATGTGCTATTGAAAAAAATTTCTTGCAATATAGTAGTACATTATGCAACGAGCCTATAATGAAGGTAATTAAGAAGTGAGTATGGATATTTATGAAACGAGCGCAAGCGAGTTTCATAATTTTCATACGAGCTTCTTAATTACCATTATAGGCGAGTTTCATACGACTTTTTATGCTCGACCATATTTCTAACTTGATATTATTAATTTTAATTGTATCTGACCTTCAGCAATGTTCCGTATGTTGTGAGATGTGCGCAGACGCGAAAGTATTGATTTTTTCCGAGAAACAGATGTCCACATTGACCTTGCTAGGCCATAAGAACCTACAGAGATAACACTGAAATTAAATTAGACATTGAAAAACGAGATGACAAATTGAATGTATTTGAATATTATTTACAATTAACGCTAATTATTATAGTAACAGAACATAACCTTCTGCGACAGTATTGGATTTCCAGCCTCCGTGACTTTTCGCTAATTCTCTTTCGATTGCATATCCGAGAATAATCGATACTTGCGGTTTTATAACGGTAGAAAGCTGACCTGTCATTGGCTGAACAGTTGTAACCTGAGTCGTCATTGGCTGAAAGACCTGACCTTTAATGAGTAGGTGTACTTTAATGACATGCATTAAAGGACTGCTACCAGGTGTATAATTGCTACGTTTCGGCATGGTCGAGCATAAAATAATTTAAAGTGACATTTGCATATCTTCAAGTTCCGTAACTTACGAATGCACATTATTATTCACTGCAAAGATCACGACGAAAATGAACATCACGGCTCAAACATGTGTTTACTAGTATAGCTTCAGAATGTCGGGAGTTGACTGTACTCCACGAACACGCAGCGACAACGTGTTTGTTTATATGTTTATCTGTTGCATTACCTGTGTTAGGCGTACTATATACCCAACGTGTCTTTAACTTCAGTCTTTAGGTAGTTGGAATACGGAGCCTAATCATATATCCATGGGGTTCAAGTTCGGCGGAGACACGCAGCCGACTCTACATCGGAGCAAACTGAAACCTAGGAAGGAAACAGAGATTATGAAAGAGGGGAAGTGTAATTATGACGGCGAAATGAATTCGAGAACCAACGCCAAAATTAGCCAGCAATTCTGTTTTGATGGTTGAGGAAAAACAAAACCTCAACCAGGTAACTTGCTCCAACCAGAATTTAAACCCTGGTCGCTAGTTTCACAGTCAGATTTGCTAACCGTTACTCCACAGCAGTGAACAAATGACATTATAGTTTAAAGAAAATAAATGTACCTCTAAAGCTGGCAACGTTGCATATATAGCTCTAATGTCGACTTAGATTCGAGTAGGTTGAGAACGGTAACCCATTCTTTTAACGTATTATTCAAGTAGAAATAGTTCACTGCACTGAAATTTTTCTCACGTTCATAGGCTATTCAATTATTGCTTTTCTCACTTTTCGTAATTCTTATTTTAATATTAACTGTATTAAAGGTCAAATATATCTCACTTTGCACAGATTTCATTACTTCTCCAAGTTCATGGACGGATGGATGTGACTTGTAAAACTGCTTTTTCAAATGTCTATGAAATGACTCAACACCATTTGTAGTTACTGGTTCACCTGATGGAGGGCTAGCCCAAAGTATCAAAGAAAATGTAGCTTTGTAGTTTTCTAGTAGGTAGTTCAGAAAACTGTTTGGTAATTGTGTAGCTAGCAACGGCTATAGGCACCGTGCATGGGTCTCAAAATCGTACTGGTGGCGCCGCGCAGTGTCTCCGCGCAGTGTCTCAATTCCTAATTAACTACAGGCTCGCAGTCATTCGCTAGTCGTGTGTCATATAGAAATTACATGCGGCTTTCTGGCGATAAAAAGTTGTAATATTAGTAAGAATGGGTTCATTGATTCATAGTGTTCTGCCCAAGGGCAGGTCTTTCACTGCAAACCCAGCAATCTCCAGTCTTTAATTATTTAATAGACTCAGTGGAAAGTTCAATACTGCTAGAGGAGTGTAAAAATGTAACTACAAAGTTCCTGGAATATCAGTGAAGTTGTTTGGCATTTAAATCAGATTTCAGACCATTGAATGAGAGTGAACAGTCATATTACGAAAACATTGATATACTTATATTTGATGTCATGACGTGTGTAATATTTGTGTGTATAATGTCTCTGTAAATTACGTATTTTAATGTGATTTAAGTCTAAAAGTAGTCTTAATTACACTTGCTGAATAATGGGCGACTGCAAATTCTCTAAAACACAACACATATGAACAATATCAACATACTACCTCTGATTGAGGTTCTGGCTGATACGTACATCTGTTATCAGGCTGTACATCTCACTTGACGATATGTGTCAGAGGAAGAACAATATTGTTAGTATGCATATGAAGTCTGACTAATGTAATATGCAGTTAGTCGGCGATATATACAATGGAAGTGAAAAGGAACTGGCCACCCTACCCCATGATATTCTGGCCTAGTTGCCTCATAAGTGGTGTCTTGTTGGTATCACTTGTGAGGTTCAGAGTTCTCTTTGGACAGTTGAATAAACAACAAGATCAACATGCGGAAGCAGTTCAATTGATAGTTTGTGTAAAATGTTATACTGTATATTTTAATTCGCTAAATGCACCTTTCAACATGAATTCGAACAATGGCAACGCTGTAAGTAGTTTCGACTACTTCAGCTGTTAATTTACCATCATGCAGACACGGTGGAGTAACAACAATGATCCCTTTATCGGAGAGGTTTGTTATTATTCCGGGAAAACCTGACTTCATCACCACCTTCTAATAAAGTTAATAATCCGCAATCAGTTGTTATGAATGTGTCACTCGATCTGCCACCGTAGCATTTAGATTTGAAGGCCACCATCTGATCCACGTTGGGTGGCTGTTCCACTTCTGAACAATTGTCACTAGAGATGAGCTTAAACGATATTTTCAAGTATCTGTGACAACTGTGACTGTGACAATTAAATATCTGTGACTTTTATCGGTGATTTTGTCACACCGATATTTTATATCGGTAAGTAAGCACAATATGCATGAATTACACCGATATTTTGTCACACCGATCAAAATTAACAGGAAATATTGAAGAGCAGTGAAATGTGAATACGATTTCTCTATACCCGCCACACAGCAACGATTTATATGGGAAAATCCAACAAATAAATTATGTGCATGTACCATTAACAAATAAATACTTCTAACTGAACAGTAACATATCAAAAGTTAACCTAACGTACCAAGAGGTTATATTGTAGATATTGATAATTTTTAAATGTAGTTCGGTATGGAGAAATTGAGGTTATGTGATTATCGTAATCGTTTTAAAAATTGATCCTTTTTATTGCATATAATATAATGGATAAATTATTTTAAGTCGTGCATTAACATTATAAAATAAAAATTAATGAAACATAAGTATTCGGAAAAACATTGGAAAATAATTACAAAACAAAAAGTTGTTCAGACAAGATTTTACACAAAATTAAATACCGGTAACCAATGGTGTTACTATTTAAATCGTGTAATAACTACATCATTTATAATAAGATGGAGAAACTACCGCCAGATTGCTGTTATTGTACCATGCGCACGCGCAAACCTACGACGTAGAGGAGAAAATATCAGTCACAGAGTACTGAATACGGAGCAGATTTCGATAGCGATACTTTGTCACAGATATTTCGCGTCATCAGTCACAGGTTTATCTGTGACAAAAAAATACCTGTGACAAAATATCGGTTTGTGAAATATCGGCAGGGACCAAAGGGGCAGTATATGGTCTCAGGGGGACACACTCTGCTGGTGAGTATGTACCACTAAAACCTGAGAAAGGCTATGAATTCCTGCCAAGTCCTATTCATGCATGTCCTCGTCATGGTCCCTGGGTGCATTTTGCAGCTAAGACATGAAAGGGCGAAAATGCGAGATCCTGACGCAATAATTGGGACATGCCAGCTAAGGGAGAGAACCCTGACAGAAAACTACCGCTGCCTTGCGGTGTAGTTGGCACTACAAAGGCTAAGGGAGTCCACCCTGAAAGAAAATCCTGGTCCTCCAAGGAGGGGGTTAAGCACAGGGCTAGCTACCCGGTCTTATAAAAATATAAACTGCTACGTTTCCCAAATATAGTAAAGCCGGACGGATTAACAGGCATCGACTTTGGCTGCGTAAACGGACTTTATCATTTGGAACATGGAATGTACAAGGAGTAACTGGGAAAATTATAGAGGTGGTTAAGGCAGTTGAGTCACTGGGAATGGACATTGTAGTATTGACTGAAACAAAAAAGAAAGGACAAGGGCAAGAAGTGATAGGTGACTATATACACATATGGACCGGAGTGGATAAAACATCAAGAGCGAAATCAGGTGTATCTGTCCTGATAAAGAAGAAATGGAAACGAGAAGTTGTTAGTTGGAAAGAAATAAATGAGAGGATAATAAGGATAACGATGTCTATGTTTGGAGTTAAGTTAGAAATAATAGGGGTCTATGGTCCGAATGATGATGATACAGTAGATAATAAAAGAGACTTTTATGAGGATTTAGGAGAGGTGGTGGATGAGTGTTCGGACAGTAGTGAGATGTTAATAATGGGGGACTTTAATGGAAGAGTGGGAAGGAAAATCAATGATGAGATTGTAGGCCAGTGGGGAGAAGATACGATAAACGATAATGGTAGGAGATTGATAGATTTTTGCACAGGACAGGAATGTGTTATAATGAATGGGAAATTTAAACACAAGGATATCCACAAGTTTACGTGGGTGAGACCATCTAGGAATCAAAAATCTATTATAGATTATGTGATAACTAAGATAAAACGTACAATTAAGATACAAGACGTTATGGTGAAGAGGGGAGTAGAGTGTGGATCCGATCACCATATTGTTACCGCAAAAGTTGCTTTTCCCATAAAGGCCAATTTAAAACTAAAGGAGAGAGAAGAGAGTAATGGAATTTCTATGTTAGATAGTCCAAGATACATGGTACACTTGCTGCAAGAAAGTAGTGTGAAATATTTATACCAGCAAAGGCTTACGAATAAACTGGCGGAGGCGAATGAAGATTGGAGTGCCGCAGAACTGTACGAGTATTTGAAACACTCTATTATGAATGCAGCTGAGGAGGCTTTAGGAATAGAAAAGGAGAACAGAGGAAAAACAGAATGGTTAACTAAAGATATATTAGGCGTAATTGAAGAAAAGAAAGCACTCTATCGAAAATGGCTGAGCACAAAGAATGAAGAAGATTTTGAAGAGTATAAGAGGTGTAAGAAGAAAGTAAAGAAGATGGTTAAACTATCTAAGGAAGAGCAGTGGGAAAAATACTGTGGGGAAATAGACCACACGCTAGGATATAGAAGATCGGCAGAGGCTTGGAAAGCCTTAAAAAAATGAGGACTGTCCATAATCCATCACCAGTGACACAACTTGTGAGCATGGAGAAATGGGAAACACATTTTAAGGGTCTCTTGACTGAAAAAAGAAGAGGAATAAGTGAAAATTTTGGTAATGACAGACTACCCTCGCATATGGAGCCGATTTTGGAGGAGGAAGTTCAGCATGCACTATTGAAGGCAAGGAATGGAAAGGCAAGTGGGCCTGGAGGAATTATGATGGAATTATGGAAGTATGGCCCCCCTTTATTACAAAGACTTATTTGCAAGATGTTCAATCAAATCTTGGAAGCGGATGAAATACCTGAAGATTGGGCTTTATCATACATATCTGCTATTTATAAGAAAGGAGATAGGAAGGATCCTAATAATTATAGAGGTATTAGTGTCATGTCCTCTATAAGTAGAATTTTTAGTGCAATTTTAAAGGATAGATTAGAAATAGCAATTGAGGGAAGAATATCTGAGGATCAGGCTGGTTTTACTGCAGGTAGATCTTGTATGGATCATATATTTGATATAAGACAGATCACTGAAAAATCATATGCTAAAGCCCAAGAAATTCATTTAGTTTTTATCGATCTTGAGAAAGCGTACGACTCTGTACCAATTAACAATCTGTGGGGAGCAATGGAAAATATTGGCATCGGGACATCTCTGATAACAGTAATTAAAAAATTATACAAGAAGAGTCGAGCTGTAGTGAAGGTAGGGAAAAGGCTGTCAACTCCATTTCCAACAACAAAGGGTCTGAGGCAAGGATGTGGCATGTCCCCATCCCTCTTCTAAATATATATTCAGCAAGTCTTAGAGAGATGGAATCGATCGTGTAAAGGTATGGGAGTTCCAATTGGACATGAAACAATACATTCTCTCCTATTTGCAGACGACCAGGTATTAATTGCTCAGTGTCGTGAAGATGCTAAGTTCATGTTGAGGAGGTTGATGGAAGCCTTTGATATAGGAGGTCTGCATTAATATGAATAAAACTGAATACCTCGTTGTGGGCAATAGTGGAAGAGATATTATCCTACCGCAAGGAACAATTAAATCTGTGAAACATTTTAAGTATTTGGGGTCTATTATCCACGAGTCTGGGAGCTGTGAAGCAGATGTAGATCACAGAGTGCAACAGGCAAGAAGGGCAATAAAGATGCTGAATGGGGTACTGTGGTGTAGATCCATTTCCAAACAAATGAAGAAAAGAATTCTACAAACTATAGTTGAATCTATACTAACATACGGGGCAGAGGGATGGGCACTTGTTGAACGTCAGAAGTGTAAGATACAAGCGACGGAATAAGAAGAGCTGCTAGAGTATCCAGAAGGAATGAGGATGTGAGGCAAATGATGGAGATGGAAGAGTCGGTAATTGAAAGAATCGAAGAACGAACTCTTCAATGGTATGGCCACGTAAAAAGGATGAAAGAAGGAAGATGGCCAAAGATTATTCTGGAATGGTCACCTCGGGGAAGGAGGAAGCGTGCGAGACCAAGAAAAACATGGAAAGCCGGTGTCATGCAAATGATGAAGGACCGACATATGCAGGAGGAGGATTGGCGGGATCGAGAAGGATGGCGGAAGGGAATTCAGGGCAACCGCTGAAGAGTGGAAGAGCCCACAAAAGAAGAAGAAGAAGAAAAGAAGAAATATCGGCCATCTCTAATTGTCACTCTACATGTTTCAATATTGCAGGCATGGTTTCCTGAATACTTTCTCTGCTAGGCCAAAACCCAAAATTACAGTAACCATTGTGGATGTCAACAACATTAAAGTGGCGATAAAAATACATCATAATTAGAATTGTACGATTAACTCCGAACATCACCCTCATAGCAGACTACGACAATCCAGTTTTCATTTTAATTGGAAAATATGAATAGACGATTTTCTTTACTAATCGAAAGCTTTCGATGTGAAATTGACTAATAAAAATGGCAAAAAAAGAATATGTATGATCTACATCTTGGGGGTTTTGACTATCTATGGTAGCTATTTTTGGGTTAAATTATAGAATTGGAAATATTTCTTATTATGATTCTACGGGTATGATTGTGTTTGAATTGGCAGAAATTTTAACAATACAAATGTCACTCCCATTACGTCTGGTAGTTCTGTCTCATATTTTATTGTAGAATAATCTCGGAAACCTTGCATTTCATTAAACATATCATTTGTTCCTGAACTCTTGTCATAACATTTATGTGACTTCAGTTCGGCATGTAATGGAATAGACACTTGAATAGACAATTCACACAGTTCAACTGTGAAAGAAAAAACAAAACCACTAAGAATGGTTTCATTTACTTCTGCCTGTATGGCTACTTCATTTTTCGAAATAATACTTGAGCATTCGCCTTCCACAAAACTTAAATTTTCATCTTTTCTTCTTCGTTTTGCGTCTCTTTCGTACCTTTGCGGAGCTAGTTGAGATGAGGCAGAGTTTTTCTTGTAATCTTTTAGAAAAGTACTAAGAACGGTATGCTAGTTTTGGGGGTGTCCTGATCTCGTTCCCAATAAAATGAATACCGTAAATTCTTGTTGGGGTGTTGGTTTCCAAGGTGAACCATCAACACTTGAAATCAAGAATTAAATATCGATATGAATACATTTAAAAATAAGAATATTATTTATTGCTGCTAATATTATACATAATATATATCTAAAGAACTCAGTAATTATGTACTTTTTGAAATTTAAATTATAAATTCCTGTCGTTGTTAACTTAATAGCTATTTATAAACATAATACTATATACATTCTATTTTTATATCAGGCCTAGTATATAATAATACTATGATTACAAGCAGTGTAGCCTTATTTACTTTCGTCTACGTACTGCTTGGATCCACAATATATTAGCGTCGTTGCGCTTCAGTTTTCTGTTTAGGGAACGAATAAAAACAATATCGGTTGGTGTGTTCCTATAAGCATTACTACACTCAAGAACACAGCAATTTGCGTTACCTTTCCGCTTTTTAGGATCATCCATATTTCTAATCATTTAACCTTAGATGTTAAGTATATTCATATGCTTCAAGCACAACTCTATCGCTGCTGTCCTGCAGTTAGTAACAACAGTCGCCACCAGAGAAGCTTGCACGGTGCCTATAGAGTCACTGTAGTAAACAACGATCTGTGCTCGTTGGTAGCAAAGGCCAGAGCAGTGTGGCAAAGGCCAGAGTCCGTGGCAAAGGCCAAGCAACAACAAACTCTAACGGGAAATGTGAGAACTAGGCGTTTCAGTGGGGACATCTATGAGCAAAAGCGGAACTGCGAACAATATCGCTAGTAAAAATAGTTATCTCTCTGTCTTTCTTTCTCTACTCTTTTCCTCTTATTTTCTTTTTTCCTCTCCTGTCTTCCTGTATTTTAACTTATACAGTAGTTCCACTGAACCTAGTACCGGTAATAATATTTTTATTTTGCTTAACTTTGCCGTTTGCCGGAGCTGGGATTCGATAGCACTTCAGTTGAAAATACGTATAAAGTTACTTATTCAAGGTCTTAACTGCTAGACCACAAAAGCTAATTAGAACGAAGGCATTTATATCCGATTAATGACAGTAATGTATCAAATTCGATGTCTAATCATTAGTCCAGCTGAATAATTCTCGTAACTGTAAACCACTAGATCACGAGATCTTGTTGGAAGAAAGGCTTTTACATACGATTAATGAGAGTAATGTATCAAATACAATGTATGCATCATTAGTCCAGCGGAATATTTCTCGTAACTGTAAATCACTAGATCACGAGATCTTGTTGGAAGAAAGGCTTTTACATTCGATTAATGACAGTAATGTATCAAATACAATGTATGCATCATTAGTCCAGCGGAATATTTCTCGCAACTGTAAATCACTAGATCACGAGATCTTGTTAGAAGAAAGGCTTTTACCTACGATTAATGACAGTAATGTATCAAATACAATGTATACATCATTAGTCCAGCTGAATAATTCTCGTAACTGTAAATCACTAGATCACGAGATCTTGTTAGACGAAAGGCCTTTACATACGATTAATGATAGTAATGTATCAAATACGATGTATACATTATTAGACCAGCGAAATATTTCTCGTAACTGTAAACCACTAGATCACGAGATCTTGTTAGACGAAAGGCTTTTACATACGATTAATGACAGTAATGTATCAAATACGACGTACACATAATTAGTCCAGCGGAATATTTCTCGCAACTGTAAACCACTAGATCACGAGATCTTGTTAGACGAAAGGCTTTTACATACGATTAATGACAGTAATGTATCAAATACGACGTACACATAATTAGTCCAGCGGAATATTTCTCGCAACTGTAAACCACTAGATCACGAGATCTTGTTGGAAGAAAGGCTTTTACATACGATTTATGACAGTAAATGTATCAAATGCGATGTATACATCATTAGACCAGGGGAATATTCTCGTAACTATAAACCACTAGATCACGAGACCTTGTTGGCAGGAAGGCTTTTACATCCGATTAATGGCAGTGATGTATCAAATGCGATGTACATATCAATAGACCAGGGAAATATTTCTCGTAACTGGAATCCACTAGACCAAGAGACCTTGTTGGAAGGAAGGATTTACATATGATTAATGACAGTAATATATCAAAGACGATGTATATATCATTAGTCCAGCGAATTATTTCTCGTAACTGCAAACCACTAGATCACGAGATCTTGTTGAAAGGAAGGCTTTTACGTCCGATTAATGACAATAATGTATCAAATACGATGTATATGTCATTAGTCCAGGTCCACGGGAATATTTATCGTAACTGTAAACCACTAGATCACGAGATCTTGTTGGAAGGAAGACTTTTGCATACGATTAATGACAGTAATGTATCAAATATGATGTGTGTGTGTATATATATATATATATATATATACATACATATATATATATATATATATATATATATATATATATCCTTAGGCCGGGGGAATATTTCTCATAACTGTAAACCACTAGATCACGAGATTTTGTTGGAAGGAAGGTTTTACATACGATTAATGGCAATAATGTATCAAATGTGATGTATATATCATTAGTCCATGGGAATATTTCTTGTAACTCTAAATCACTAGATCACAAGATCTTGTTGGAAGGAAGGCTTTTACGTGCGATTAATGACAGTAATATATCAAACACGAAGTATATATCATTAGTCGAGGGTAATATTTCTCGTAATCTGTAATTATTTATTAGATTCTATTGATAGTCTATGGGGAAAAAAATCACGATCCTACTCGCAATAGTTAACGAAAAAGAGAGTGTTAAACATTTGGGAAAGACATTTTTTCTGAGAAAACTATGAAGTTCCCACTTTACGTTTGCAGTTATGAATAATATGAATTTCAATTGTCCTGTCATTTTTGTTTTCGTAATCATGATCGTCTGTATATTGCACGATTTTAATGATTCCCCCCTCCTGAATTCCTTTGTATTGTTACCACGCAATTAATTTCAGTATATTTTCACGATATATTACCTCTGTTTAATTTATGTTGTTTTCTATATTTCAAGACACTCCGCGCAACGATTTGTTACCTTTTAATGAACTCCATTCTTAAGCACAGACAAGCGTATTTATATACAGCTTGGAACTTTGAATTAAGTCAATCACAACATGATTACAGTAACCATAGGACAAACAGCGCCTTTCAAATGACAATTCTGAATATAATATATTGCACCAGCGACCTCTAGGAACATCTGTGTGGATGAGGTCACGAACAAGCTATCTCTATTATCCAATGATTAAAATGAATTTGTTTATAATAATAATAATAATAATAATAATAATAATAATAATAATAATAATAATAATAATAATAATAATAATAATAATAATAATATAAAGTAGCAATAGATAGTATTAAAGTGTTATTTCATTACTTCTACAAGCATTCATATTAAAAAGCACTCATCAAGGTGACAAATTTCTCATTGAATATGTTATAGGAACAACTCTAGATGACGTCACGCCTTCATAGCTGTCCAGTGATGCCATATTATTAATAACCTGTGTTTCTGTTAGTAACAGTTTTTGCGTGACTGTATCTATGATTTTGCGGAATTACGAGTCTTGCGCATATGCTACGTACACATCACATCGCCTTCGAATAAGTTCTGTAGTTTGGGAGAGGCGATGACAACAGTTATTATTAATATTATGAATTACCAAGTAGATATGCTGGGTGTGTAACGGTGACTTAAGAGAAATGATATTTTCTCTCACAGCATAAATACGATTGACCCGAGGCATGTGAGCAACGCACTGTTGAAGATGATGTAAGTCACCAGTAGATCACATTCTTAACGGCTTTGCTAATGAACAAACAGAGGGATTCACTAGTTTTAAATGACGCCGACCCTTGAAGGAGTTCTTTCATAATGCAGCAGAGCACGTGAGGCGGGAATCCATCACTGTTTATTTAGTCGAGTGCAGAACAAAGGCCCACGACTATCCAAAAGAAAATTAGATTCATTACTGATGTAAGTGTCAATGTTGTCTTGAAATGATATCGACAGAGTAGCATTGATAGTCTGTACTTTACTAGGATAGACTACAAAAAAGTGCAGTTTTCACTTCAATTGTCGAAACCGAAACAATTTACTCACATGCATTTCACTTCTAATACAGAAAAAATTTCTAGTACACAATGAAACATCGCCACTACATTGTACATTCATTATCAAAGAAATGTATCGATGTGCTACTCACTTCTAGTACAGACAGGAACTTAATCACTTACTTACTTACATTTAAGGAACTCGGAGATTCATTGCCGCCCTCACATAAGCCCGCCAGTGGTCCCTATCCTCAGCAAAATTAACCAAGTCCCTATCATCATATCCCACCTCCCTCAAATCCATTTTAATATTATCTTCCCATCTACGTCTCGGCCTCTCTAAAGGTCTTTTTCCCTCCGGCCTCCCAACTAACACTCTATATGCATTTCTGGATTCGTCCATACGTGCTACATGCCCTGCCCATCTCAAACGTCTGGATTTAATGTTCCTAATTATGTCAGGTGAAGAACACAATGCGTGCAGTTCTGTGTTGTGTAACTTCCTCCATTCTCCTGTAACTTCATCCCTTTTAGCCCCAAATGTTTTCCTAAGCACCTAATTCTCAAACACCCTTAACCTATGTTCCCCTCTCAAAGTGAGAGTCCAAGTTTCACAACCATAACAACCGGTAATATAACTGTTTTATAAATAGTACAGACAGAAACATATTCATTAATGATATGTAAAGAATTGAATCGATATGTTACTCACGTCTAGTACGACAGAAAAATATCCTTTAATTATGTCTAAAGAAATGAATCGATATACTACAAACAGATACATACTCATTAATGATATCTAAAGAAATTAATCGATGTGCTACTCATTACTAGTACAGACAGAAATATATTCGTTGGAATGGAATGGAATTTAACTGTGGGGAGCACATAAAGTTACCTGATATTCATCCATAGGAGTGTCGACCTGGTTGGCAAGTTGGTATAGCGCTGGCCTTCTATGCCCAAGGTTGCGGGTTCGATCCCGGGCCAGCTCGATGGTATTTAAGTGTGCTTAAATGCGACAGCTCATGTCAATAGATTTACTGGCATGTAAAAGAACTCCTGCGGGACAAAATTCCGGCACATCCGGCGACGCTGATATAACCTCTGCAGTTGCGAGCGTCGTTAAATAAAACATAACATTTTTTTTCCATAGGAGTGAGGGAAAAAACCTCGAAATCGAACCCGGGACCACTGGGTGCGGAGTTAGATTCGCTAACTCCTCACCCACAACGGTGGACAACATATTCGTTAATAATATCTAAAGAAAGTAATCGATGAGCTACCCATTTCTTGTACAGACAGAAACATATTCATTAATGATATCTGAAGAAATGAATCGATATGCTTCTCATTTCTAGCACAGACAGAAACATATTCGTTATTAATATCTAAAGAAATTATCGAAGTGCTACTCACTTCTAGTACAGACAGACACATTTTAATTAATGACATATAAAAGAATGAATCGATGTGCTATTCATCTCTAGTACAGACAGAAACATATTAAGTATAACTAAATAAATGAATCGATATGCTACTCTCTTCTAGTACAGTAAATTAGTAAATTATGTTTTATTTAACGACGCTCGCAACTGCCGAGGTTATATAAGCGTCGCCGGTGTGCAGGAATTTGTCCCGCATGAATTCTTTTACATTCCAGTAAATCTACTGACATGAGCTTGTCGCACACTTCTAGTACAGACAGAAACATATTCATGAATGATGAGTAAAGAAATTAATCAATTTATTATTCTATTCTAGTACAGACAGAAACTTAGACTCTATGCTGTATATTAATCACCTTATATTCATGACTATTATCTAAAAAACAAATCGTTCTACTACTCATTTGTAAAAGGTAAAAGGTAAAGGTATCCCCGTAACATGCCATGAAGGCACTTGAGGGGCATGGAGGTAGAGCCCCATGCTTTCCATGACCTCGGCACTAGAATGAGGTGGTGTGGTCGGCACCACGCTCTGACCGCCTTTTACCCCCGGGAAAGACCCGGTACTCAATTTTATAGGAGGCTGAGTGAACCTCGGGGCCGTTCTGAAAGTTTGGCAAGGAGAAAAAATCCTGTCACCACCTGGGATCGAACCCCGGACCTCTCAGTCCGTAGCCAGCTGCTCTACCAACTGAGCTACCCGGCCGCCCACTACGCATTTGTAATATGCAAAAATATATCGATTGTAATTTCTTTTTTGTCAAACATACAGAGTGGCAGTGAAATAACGAGGCATATTCAAGAGACGTTAAGAGTACCATATAACTATGAAAAACCTATATTATATTATTTTTGTTGTGGAATGCACGGTTAATTCAGATAATTAAGTATAAACGTTCAACAGAGCGGCAACATTGCGTAACCTCTCGTGGTAGAGAATGAACTTCAATGTAAACAAACCATTTCATATGCTACCCGCAGGGTTTAACTTCTTGGGCTTACAATGACCCATCTGTCTCTGAACTTGACTGTAAACAAAACATTACGTAGGCTACCCGTCGCTCATGACCTGTCTTTGAACTTCAATGTAAACAAAACATTACGTACTTCTTCATTTCCATTAGCTTATTAAAATTTATTCATAATTTAATGATACTTAAAATCAATGTTTAACGCTAGAGTCACTAGACATCAAACCACAATAAGAACATTGGTAAACTCACCTGAAGCATTACACGAACATTTCAGAAGTAACGTTCAAAATGACCCCCATTCGCTTCTACACATGCTTGACACCTCCTCAACCAATTCTGACGCGTTCTTGCGAGGATCCCTGGGTCGTTTCTGGTATCCCTAGCTGCCTGGAAAATACGGTCGTGAAGTTCGTTTTCCGTATTAATTTCACCCTTGTACAATCTGCTCTTCATGTAGCCCCACAAATAAAAATTCTGGGGTCCTGGCCGGCCATACCACAGCACTAAAACTGCCGATCCAACGATTCGGGAATTTCCTTGTTAAGTGCCGACGCACTGTACGAGAGCTATATGGGGTGGTGCACCATCTTGGAGAAACCACATCTTCCTCCTCGTTTCCATATGAACGTACTCCAACAATTTAGGTAAATCATTCCTCAAAAATCGTTTGTATGTTCTGCCTGTCAAGCGAGGTGGAAGCACGAAAGGACCAATAAGGAAATCAACTTTTATACCCACCCAGATATTGATAGAAAACCTGTGCTGGAAATTTCGCTGTTGAATAGTGTGAGGGTTTTCCACAGCCCACGTGTGAGAGTTGTGAAAATTTGTGATGCCGCCGCGTGTGAATGTGGCCTCCTCCGTCATTAGAATATTTGCTTCAAAATCTGGATTCTGGGTACATTGAGCGAGTAGCCTATCGGAAAACACCACTCTTATTTGATAGTCATTTGAAGATAAACACTGTAAGCGCTGGCCATGGTATGGGCGGAACAACTGTTCTTTAAATGTTCTAAGTACAGTAGAGCGTCTCGTTTAGGCACAGTAAAAACGTAAACAAAGTGCAAGTAACGTGTGGGGGGAGGGCGAGCCGTACGATAAACACGAGGGATGCACAAGGTTTTAGTTACAACATTTAGGGCGGAGCATTAATTGAAATTATACTTTCAAAAACACACACAAAACAAAAGAACACAAATTGCATAACGTTATCATATACACATTTTAACAAACAAACAATTTCAATTTCATATTGTGGTATGTCGATAAGCTGTTAATATTTGACTATATTTATTTATTTACTGTGCCACCTTTGCTTATCTTAAAAAGTTAATAATTTACATTAACGTTTTCGATGCATGTGTATCATCTTCAGATGTAGAGTGTTAAATAAACATATATGATGAAAACCTTGCCTGATGATATGGAACTTATTATGATTTTCGGATCTTGCTAAAGGGTCATTCCATATCAAATCAACAAGGAGCTCAACCCGACCGACTCAGATTTCTTTCAAAATTTGAGGGTTTGTTTTACCTGCCACGCTAACTAAAACTGCCGAGTTTCATATGTCCTGTGCTTTTCGTTTTCTGTCAATGGCGTTTCAAACATGAAGAAAAATCATATTTTTGTAAGCACGCCGCTTCAATTAAAATTATATATCTCAACAACGTCTCCAGATAAATTTACAAAAATTGGGTGGTACATTCTTAATATGTGATAGTTTTTATTGGTTATATTGTTTTCTGCATGTATTCACTAAAAAAACATGGTGAAACAATTTTCATATATTCATATTTAAAAATGCGGGGGTTCTATTTTAAGGAAAAAAATATATAGTACGCCTCAATTAGTGATATAATGAACTGACAAGTTTCAACTTGGAATCATCATAGGTTACAAAGATAAAAATTATTATGTCACTGCAAGCGTAAGCTAACCGTATAAGTCGCGATAATTATGTCCCACATATTCGTTGTATTTAATTATATTTGATCATATTCTTGAATGTCACTATGTAATTTAACATGTAGTACATAATTCGATTTTTTTTAATTATTACCTCAAATAAATTATTGTCACATGGATTTTGTTAAACCTGAAGTTCTGTAAGAAACGTTTATCTTTCATTGCTGAGATGAAATAGCCTGATCATCTTTCCAGACAGGATGCTGCGTTGTTTCAGCTGCATTTTAAAACAGCTTAGCAAGTATAATACCCATCCTAAACAACAGGACTGTATGAAACTTGTGTTCCAGGCACTGCGGTGGATTTTGCAAATCGAAGAGCAAGCATTTTTTCCTCTTCAGTATAGCTTTTTTTCAGTCACATAAACGGTAGTAATGTTTGGGAGATGATCCCTTGTCCAGTCGTACAATTCCCTAGGTGTAGTTATTTGTTTATCGGATGGTCTCTGCAAACTAGTACAAGCCGCAAACCTTTTAAGTGTCCCACCTACAACGTCGCATGCTCTTTTGCCATGCGATATGCAAAAATAATGCAATTCTGTTGGAAATCCAAAATTTTCTTCATGTAATGTGAGGTTCAGGAAATTTTTTCCTATTTTTATACTGAGCAGATAATCCATCGGAGAAATACATAATTTTTGTGGTGAATTACAGATGTTTGTTTTAATGAATCCATTAGATATTTTTGAAACAGATGTACAGCTGTAGTGTCATATTTCGGGCAGTGTGAAATTATTACCAGATTTTTAAAGGAGCAGTCCGCGATAAAATTCGAAATTTTGATTATATTATAGGATGTTTACCTAAGTAATCCTTAGATTAACGGCGTTTGTCTCATCTCTCTACGCCTTTTAGTTTGTGAAATATTAAAGGTCTTACTGCAAGCTCTGACGTCATAACTACCGATCGCTTCATAAGACTACATTGTAGTTCCGTTTGACATACAGTGGTGTAGAACGAGTAAATACATATTCATATGTTACAGTCAGTTATTATTAACTCACTTAGGACCTATCACATGCATATACTGTAATAGTATCCTAATAGTAATAATAATAATAATAATAATAATAATAATAATAATAATAATAATAATAATAATAATAATAATAATACTAGTAATAACTTACCCAAACTCTACCCCACTTTAAATCCCGTGTACAATGCATTCTGTTCCATTCTGTGATTAGAACGACTTGGGTCTGATAAGGGTTCAAACTGAAAAGGTCAACGTCTTCACTGAGTGAGTGAATGTATGTGAGACGTGAAATATTCGTTATACAGGGACTACAGATACGTGTTTATCTCACGTCAGCAATAAATTAGTACATTGTTTATATTATTCTATTGCACCATAGTTGTTGAGTCACACGGTTTAGGCACCGGGGCTATGTTTGAGAGAACCTCTAAAACATGTGGATCATCGAATTGCAGTAGTTGATAATCACGAGCTACTTCCAACACATTTCTCTGTGTATCTTCTCTCCGCGCGTTTTCCTTCCTGCTGTATGTTTTCTTTTCCACCCATCGTTATTGGCTTTAGAGTACTGGGGTCTGGAACCAGTTACATCTATTTTCACGTTGTAATTATGGTCAATTATCGCAATCATAGTACTTGTTACTATTCCATCATATTGAAAGTGTTTTCTCTTAGGAGCGTAAACCAATCTCTCGTTATGATATGGTTCAAGTTTGCTGGTGTGACAAAACTGATTAGTCTGCTTTAAGTCTTTTAAGGGGCAGGGTTGCATACAACATTTTTCAGAGCATTGTTGGTTCGGATCCAGGTTCGGTCCATTCCCTCTCGCTGTTGTATGGGTGAATGTGTGCACATTTTTTATATGTCTCTGTTCGTGTATATTACAAATATGATTTAATACAGAAATGAATCTGTCTTCTAAGTCGTCAGAATCACCTTCACATGTAGCACATAACCACCACGAGTGATTTATGATTGTGTTTCCACATTTGTATTTTCTCATATGGTTTTGCGACGGCTTTAAGGTTTTTAGGTAAGCTTTTTGCAATGTGCCAAATGTCAAATGATGGTCCACCATTCGTATTTGGTCCTCATGAATTTCTTAATTCCTCTATTGCGTTCCGACAGAGAGAGGGTAATGTTTTTTTTTTTTTTTTTCTTTTAGGCGATCTAGAACTTTTTCGCATGCTGCTTTTTCATGATTGCCTACAATTAGACCCTTTTGCAGAACTACGAAGTCTATAAGATTATCTGAATCGAGGTCCATTACACTGTAAGTGACATATTTTGCACTGTAACCAGGTGAGTCGCGCCTTTGATAACGCATGGTGGCCTAAAATTCTGCACCAACTAAAAAGGAAGAAGTGTCCAAATAATTTATATGTCTTAATTCAGAATTACTTCAGTAGACGTAGAATACAACTACAAATAGGAAGCACCACTGTCACGAAAAGCATTAACAAAGGATGTCCTCAGGGATCTGTGTGCAGCCCAATTTTTTGGAACATTCTATATGATAATATGCTCGAAAAGACCCTTCCTGAAGGGTGCCAATTGTTCGCATATGCCGACGATGCTTTATTAATGTGTAAAGCCAAAACTATACCGATTCTGACCTCAAATACCAATTTAGCATTAGGTGGCCTGTATCAGTGGGGTTGTGAAAACAAGCTTCAATTCAATCCTCGGAAAACAACAGCTATGATGGTCACAAGGAAACGCAAAATCATGCTGCCATTAATAAAAATGAATCAAGAAAATATAAAATTAGTTGATCAGATGTCTTACTTAGGTATAATCCTTGATAAGCACTTGACATTCAGACCCCATCTTGAATATCTAGCTGCTAAATCCAATACACTACTTAACAGGCTGGCCTTTGCATCACGACCAACGTGGGGACTAAACTCAAGTGTGTTAAGAATTATATATAGAGGAGCAGTGGAACCTTTGCTATATTGCGCTTCAGCTTTTCGAAAATGCTTCAGTATGCGTTGGGCCCAGAATAAATTAATACAAATCCAACGGGGTTTCGTTTTGCGCATCATAAAAGCATATAGAACCATATGTACGGAGGCAGTGTTAGTGATTGCAGGTATCGAGCCCTTATACTTGACTGGAACAGCTAAAGCAGAACTTACATTACTTCGAAAGGAGAACACATATGAGGATACACTTTTAAAGATTGAGGTTGAGAAACCGGCCCATTTCTTAACATCCGGACATCCAGCTTATTTTCACGACTTCGTCAAATACACCAGATGCATGAGCAACCACAATGTACAGATCTTTACAGATGGATCAAAAATATCTAAAGAAGGTACTATTGATCAGGTTGGATGCGCTTTTGTTGCATATTGCAACGGCCAAGAAGTGTACACACAGAGGAACAAACTTTCACCTAGATGCTCCATTGTGCAAGCTGAATTATTAGCTATTAATGAGGCACTGATATGGACTAAACTTAATAATTACAATTGTTGCATCTACAGCGATTCACAAACAGCCCTCAAATCAATAGATAATAAGTTTAACTTAAATCCTCTGGCAGTGGAAATCAGAAGAAATGTAATACATTGCGGCAAACACATTTGTTTCTCATGGGTGCGAGGATACAGTGGAACAGAAGGAAATGAAAGGGCTGATGAACTGGCAAAGAGTGCTGCAGTTTCGAACTTAAATTTGAGCTATAATCTATGTCCTTATTCATATGCAAAAAGAAAAATAAATGAGCACATAATAAATAGGTGGAACAATCAGTGGCTGTGCAGTACAAAGGGTTCAGTTACGAGAGAAATCTTCTTTCCCAGCGTCGACACCCGCTTAAATAGAAACCAAATTATACCAGATATTATATTAACACAATTTTTATCGGGTCATGGGAAATTTGGGGCTTACCTAGAACGATTTAAATTGCATAAGGACAATGGCTATTTATGTATCTGTGAGGAAGAGCAGACTGTGGATCACCTTCTGTTTCATTGTCCAGTGTTCGAAAACAAAATATTTATTTTGGTCGGACATTTACATTTTTGTAATATAATATATGACAACCCACTATTCAATTTGTTCACAAAAACGTGCTGCTATAAAGAGTTTTGTAATTTTATATGTAATATGTTTAAGAACTTGTAAATAATTCAAATTATTGTAGTATATATAATTGTTAATTGTAAATAGCAAGACTGGGTAACCCACGTCAATGTAAGTCTATATGTAATATATTTAAGAACTTGTAAACAATTCAAATTATTGTAGTATATATGTGTTAATTTTAAGTAGCAAGACTGGGTTACCCACGTCAATGTAATTTTATATGTAATAAATTTAAGAACCTGTAAATAATTCAAATTATTGTAGTAGATATGTGTTAATTTTAAGTAGCAATACTGGGTTATCCACGTCAAATGAATTTTCATTATAATAATATAAACTCAGGCTATAACTATAACCCTAACGTACTTTCGGGTAAAATAGGGTTCAAGAAAATGTATATTCAAATAATAATAACCAGGTGAGTCAAATTGGTCATCACTGCGATTCGAACGTTTTTATCTTTTTCGGAATTGATAAGTTGTTCATGAATCTGAAAATAACTACAACTACTGTTGGTTCTACGAATTTTGAAATTATATTATAAAATGTTGTCTTGCCGATGAAATATAGTTGTAAAGTTTTTGAAAAATTTTCAAACAATTTGTACCTTATACCTGATGAATTAGAATTTGAAGTTTCTTCTTCTATTTGAAAAGATCTGTCTAAGTCAGTTTATGGCTCACTCACATCTGATTCACCACACACATTTCTTAGCGTCTCGCACCCTATCTCACACTGCACAGCTTTGTTTATATCAGGTTTCTGTGAATCTTCAGCCTCATCGAGAACTACACATACATCAATATTTTCAGCTATAGGTGCATCACTGCAACTTGCTATTACTTCTTCGGCGACCTTTTTTCATTTATAAGTAGACGAGCGCGTAGTATCAGAACTGTCTTGGGGAGATTCTCCTTTCAAAAATAAGGGACAGCAGTTTTTTTCATCTTCATAAGAGTTCTATTAAACGTCTTTTTAATAGAGACGATTCTTCAAAATTAATTTCATGGAAATGATTAGAACACACAACAGCAGTTTTCGATAGTGTAAAACCTTTTCTGTTGATTTTCTTCACCCATGTTTTAAATATTTGCGGTGACTTTTCTCTGCTCGGCAATACATGAAATGACACCCCTTCTCCATGTCCTGCTTTTGTTCTTCCCTCTGAACACGAAAAATCACAACACCACGGCATTTTAAACTGTATTACGATACAATTTTTTCTGTTTAGTCTACTGTAGTTCGAAATCGTTCATATAAAAGAAAATAGCCCTACATAAAACCACAACGTTGGTATGTGTTATTTTATGATCAAATGAAAAGCAAAATATGACTTCACTCGATCACAACTAAGTCCGGAATTCTGTTCACGTGTACTACGGCGCGAGAAGATTATTTAATACAGAGCACTGCACTCGGGATGTTCTCGGCCTACTACGCAATCACAACAGTTCAGTGGCTATGACGTCATAAGTATTTGAGCGGAGTCAGTAACTCAAGAACCATGCCCGCATTGACATGCGGTAAATTACATTCTACTCAGATTGAAAAACGTATTTGATTAAAGCCAACTTAATTTTATTGCGGACTGCTCCTTTAATAGAGACCGTATCGAATGACGATTCGTTATAATATATTACGATAGTATGAATGGTTGTCTGCACATTAGTCCTGTGATATGACTGAATTTCATCTTCGATTACGAAATAGTTTTCAGCGAAGTCGCATAACATAAGAAGCTGGCATGGCTGTAGAAATGATTTCATATCACGTAGAAACTTACTTTGTTCAGATGATATAAATGAGTGAGTCAGTAAATCACCAAGTTTCTCCAAGAGATAGTCGAAAAATTTGTCTGTGGGTTACATTATGGTCTCAAGCGTTGATCGGTCAGTTGTCATCCACTGTTTGTAGGTCACTGATTCACTGAAGTTTTATTCGAAACATTTCTCTAAACCCTCTCTTATTTTGAATGGTTCAGGACATTCTGTGCATTTCCTGAACAAGAAATTTATATGAGGAGGATTGCACATCATAGTAGCCAAGAAATGTTGATAAGTTGGAAGGTATAAAGAAAAATTTTCTAGAAATCCACGTAGATCTGAAACTTTAATAAATTGCTTCCGGCATAAGTTTTACATTCTGATAAGGACACAAACACAGACAGTATAGTTCCACTAACTCCAGCTGGAATACAATTTCTTGGTCTAAGAGCTGAAAATTTGGAGAATATTACCTTCATTTCAGAGTTAGAATTTTTAAACACTGCATATAATTCATTTCTGCTCATGTGATTTACTCCCTGATTCTTTAATCACAACAAATATTCCTTACCAGGCATCATTCTGCTTATCTCGTCAGAACAACAGAATTCTTTAACTTTACCGGCAACAGCCGCGAGCAAGGGTTTTCCAGGTTTCGGATTTGGTGAACACAAAATTCCCTTTCCCTTTGCCGGGACTTTGGCTTTCCGAATTATATATTCGAAAGCTGAAAGAAACTCTTTTTTATATTATTTACGCTCCAGCTTTTAGGTAGTAGTGTTAAAATGGTGATTTTCTCACTTTTACCTGAATTTTGAAAATTTTCCTGCAACTGAGACAAAATTTCAGAATCAGAAAGGTCCTGGTTCCTCGGCGTCTTTAATATCGAAGACTTTATCTTTTACAATATTTTCAAATGTCTGTTTCTTGTTGTAGCCTTTTCTATTTAATAAGGAACACACCTTGGTCAAAAAGACTTGCATTTAATGAACTTACATTTGCTGTAGAATCGACGTATTCTTCATTACTAGAGTCATTCTGAGGGTTCTGCGTAATAGCATCATATTTTTTTTTTTCTTTGCGACACATAGGGCACACCTTTTGTTCCTGTTTTAAATCAGGAAATACATTAAGTATCCACGATATAACACTTTTTAAATTGTTCCTCTAATTACAATGCCCTGATTTCTCGAAGGGATTGCAGCAAACATAGGCCTATAACTTAAAACGCGACTCCATTACATCGCACAAAACTACCACGTACTACAAAAACTAACGATACTGCACTTGAAACAGATCGCACGTTTTGTATAAATTGAAGACTGTATAAACTGCCACTCATGAAGGCCTGACAGATCGATAACGCAGATAATCAGACAAGTACGAACTCGCGCGCATGCAGTGTTGGTGTAAGATGGGTTTAAGTGCTACAAACCAATACACTGATATATTTTTTTTACTGATATTCCTGAAACGTTTCCAAAATGAAACTTACACCAAGGGGAGAATACTCTTACCTCTATAACATACATTTTTCGCGAAATAATTTATGACTCGCATTTATAGATATTCAATGTTAAAATGTGTTTCACGTGACCATTCAATAAAGAATTCATTACTTTGATGTAAACCTATTTTTATTGAAACGTATGATCTCTTAGCTTTAAAATAAGCCCAAGTTTAAGATTCTACCTCAATTAGAAGAGAAGTTATGAATTATTTTTGTTGATGTAGTATGCGACATTTTTACATTTTTTCTCATATTGACAGAATTGCTGTATGGATATCGTGCATTATTGAGGGCTAAAATTTTACATAATTAATTAACTTAAGGTTCTTTACCATCCCACCAAATTTAATGAAAATCTGAGGTGGTCGGGTTGAAAAGTCCTCTTTTTTGTGTTGATTTGACATGGAATGGCCCTAAAGTGAATTGCTCTAACTTAACCTAATTTGGTTTATAATACACATGTTACATTAAATTAAAATCATTTGCAGTCCATGTAGTACAATTTAAAAATTAAAATTATTTAAAAGTGATATAACAATCAGAAGAATAGAAAAAACGTTTTAGGACACTTTAAAACACAATATAGTGATATAAACAGTACTCCGTTTTAGTTCGTTGCTAAAATCAAGATCAACAAAAGCAGCCCCATCTAACGATGTTAAAAACTGGCACACATAGCCAACAAGTGTTTACAGTGTTTTAAAGTGTCCTAAAACGTTTTTTATATTCTTCTGATTATTATATCACTTTTAAATAATTTTAATTTTTAAATTGTACTACACAGACTGCAAATAATTTTAATTTAATGTAACATGTGTATTATAAATCCAAATTATGTTAAGTTAGAGCAATTCACTTTAGCAAGATCCGAAAATCATAATAAGTTCCATACCATCAGGCAAGGTTTTCATCATATATGTTTATTTAACACTCTACATCTGAAGATGATACACATGTATCGAAAACGTTAATGTAAATTATTAACTTTTTAAGATAAGCAAAGGTGGCACAGTAAATAAATAAATATAGTCAAACAAACAGTTGTAACATTGAAGTACTTCAATATAACAAATCAAATTTTGTGCTTACATGATGTTGCTTTCAAAGCAGCATTTTTACGGTCATGATTTCATTCTCTGTATGACTAACATAATATCACTGTCTTCCGTGGCCGAATTAATAAAACTACAGTATAATGCTCTGAAGTGACAACAGTATTTCCTAAACATATTTATCCCTTCTCAAAGTTCAATTTATTCTGTTATGTTGATCAAACTAATACCGAATCTTTCTACGCTGGAATTAAATGGATGGGAGAGGAGGACAGCAAATGTTTTGATTATAGGCTATTGGTGAACAAACATGATAGGCCTCTTTCTGCAAAGCGAACATCGGCGAATATCGAACTTCGCCATACTCGAAAAAATGAACCACGACGACGAAAATGTATAGTAAAATGAATAATAATTTATTTTATTTATTAGAAGGTTGGATATTGTAAGCTAAAATAATGTGTAGTAAAAAAATATTATGTTTATTCAATGACGCTCGCAACTGCCGAGGTTATATCAGCGTCGCCGGTGTGCCGGAATTTTGTTCCGCAGGAGTTCTTTTACATGCCAGTATCTCTCCTGACATGAGCCTGTCGCATTTAAGTACAGAAGGCCAGCGCTATACCAACTGCGTCAACCAGACCGACAAAGTGTAGTATGAAAATGAATACTTTATTTATATACAGGTTGGATATTACAAGTAGTATGAAAATGAAATAATTATTTTATATTGTTCACGTTATTTTACTTCCATCATCCGTCTAGTCACACGTCTACTGCTGCTGAGCAGCTGTGATTTCTTTGACTTTTAAATTAATAATATAATTTAATTATACTTTCTGTCGGTACTTCGTATAGTAAATACTATCAAGAATTAAAAAGTCTTGTGATTTATTTATACGTGTATGTATGTTCCTGGTGATATTAAATCATAATTTTGTAAGAAAATTATCTGTACTTAAAACTATATATAACTTCACAAGATAATGGCAGTTCACTTAATATATGTCAACATACAGGGTGTTTCCGGGCTAGTGTTACAAATCTTCAGGGATGATGGGGAAGGGCACATGTATCAATTTGAGGTAAGGAATCCGGTCCGGAAATGACCGAGTCGAAAGTTATAAACAAAAATAGTTGTGTGGAAACGAAATAATTTTATTCTCTGTACATCTTATTTATGTGTATTTATCTGTACATCTTACACATACTGTATTCATCTGACGTTGTTTACGTTGTCTACCTACAGTATTCCATTCAGTGCGCTGTCTGAGGGGTGGGGACAGGAAACTACACTAAAGCAATGCAGATAGAGTATGTGTAACGGACATGGTCGGTCCTATATGCACGTCTGTAGACAGCAGTGTATGTGTACAAGTTGCAGTGTCCAGTCGATCAGTCCTAGTGAAATGGAGGAGTACACGAGTGCGGAATATGCAGACCTGATTGTCGAATACGGATGAGTCAATGGGAACAGTAGACAAGCTCACAGATTGTATCGGGCTAAGTACCCACGTAGGAGACATCCGGCCCATACCATCTTTCCACGACTGTTCCAAAGGTTAAGGGAAGGAGAGCACGTGGTGCCAATTTACAATTCTATTTCCACACAACTATTTTTGCTTATAACTTTCGACTCAGTCATTTCCGGACCAGGGTTCCTGGTCTCAAATTGATACATATGCTCTTCCCCACCATCCCTGAAAGTTTGTAACACCAGTCCGGAAACACTCTGTATATGTCGAACATGGAGTAAGGCCATAAAGGGAAAAACACTAGAGGAGGGGGATTCGATCCGATACTGTGAATTAAACTTCGGCGTAGTTCAGTGGTTAGAGCGCTTGGTAAGTAAAACCAAGGATCCGGGCTCGATCCCCGGCGCCGAAGTGAATTTTTCTCCTCTAATAACCATTGTTACCGTAACAGATAAATTCTGTAGGATCAAAAATTAATCTTTGCGTAGATTCACGAGATAGTTGTTCTAAATTCTTATGCTGATAAGACATGAAAGGAGAGGTGGGAAGGGAAGGACAACGATACAACGGGCGAGTTCGAACGAACAAAAGATTTCAGCTTCCTCAAAGCGAGCTTCGATTCTACAGAGAACCAAACATAGCGCCTGTAATGTACGACGCTAGTAGACATAATATTAGTGAAGATGAAAATAATTAGCAAAGTATTTAATAAGTGCATAATTTAAGTATTTAAACACGAAATAATGTTTTCAAAGTACCTCCAGGCGTCTGCTGGTATAATACTAAATAAAAGGCCACGGCACTACTCATTCGTAATCCCAATTATACCTTCATCATCACTTTTCATATCTACATCATCATTTCATCTCCCGAGATAGGCCTTCCACCCTCTGTTAAAATACTGCACACGATAAAACGTGCTATCTGTGGTATGACAGTGAAATACGTCAGTGTGCAGAATGCCGGGAAAAGGGAAGTAGGCTAATTATTAATTATAGGTTAATAACGACAGTACAATCGAGAACATGCATGATTCATACTTTCAGTCGAAAATTGTCTCCTTTAATTGAAAATATGACGTAATAATTACTGTAATATATTCTATACCCTATCGATGGCGTTTTACAGCAACCTCGTATGTAAAAAAAAATGAACAAAAATTAGATTTCACTTGATCCCTATAAAAAAAGTCTTCCCGAATCTTCTGCAAAGACATCATATGTTAAGACATGGATACAAACTTTACACGAAGACATTTAAATACTCTCTTATCTGAGATATTTTTCGTTATCAAGATACTAAAATGTTTTCTCGCTTTCCTGTAAAATTGAATATTTTGACATACGAGGTTGCTGTTCAACACAATCGATACTAAGAAATACTGTATTATATATTTATCATACTATGTTACTAGAAATCAGTAAGAGTAGGGAATGAGTGAATTCTCGATAGATAACTCAGCGACACAATAGGCCGTATTCATGGACATTCTTAGCGCTGGCTTCCGGCGGATGATCAGCGAACTAACGTTTTTCGTATTCATAAACCAGTATTAGCGATATGGTATGATATGAATTCCGTACAAGTAATCAGTCGATAGCCAGGGCTAGTTTAGCACTGTCGTAGCGCGGGGTAGCGAAATGTCTATGAATAGCACCCTATAAGTTTAATTTCTTTACCATTACTTCAGTATTATCCTGAAGAGTACATACAATTAAAGTTAAAAAGCTAAAAATACCAGAGACGTGTGCCAGGTTCGAAAGCCAAGAGAATTCCATAAGATGAACTCATTCCTGTCAAATTCTGTGCCTCAAAAGCCTGAGATAAACAAAATATACACCAACCAGCTGATACAAATCAGAGAACATGATAAAGCTGAGTTTAGTTAAAATACCAATTAAATACACCTTCGTTTCGAGGATCCTTTCAAATCACCTCTTGGGGCCTGCGGACCACATGTTGGAAAACGTTGGTCTAAGGCAGTGATGTCAACTGTTGCCCATAGGAGCAAGCGCGCGCTTTAGAGCCCAGGAGAGCCTAAGCGCCTGAGAAAGGAAAGAGACAGACGAAAGAGGTAGTATATGCCGCTTGGTCGAGCTATATACAGGGATGGCCAGCACTGATTCAATGGATAAAGGGAAGAGAACTTATTAAAACACTATCCATGTAAATTTTTAGATTTGTCTGAGAAGTATAAGTGCATTATAAGAATGTAAGTTTTAATTTTAATGTTCATTTTTCACAAGTTTGTTTTTTTATTCAAAAGGAATATTTTTTCAACTTTTTTACAGAAAAGTGAAATTTTCAGATATGTTTGTTTAGTAGCCTTACAGGTACTAAAACAATGTTTTCGTAAATCTAATATATCGTAAATACGTATTGCTGAAGATGGTGTCTTAAAATGTTTGAAAATATTCGCATGGAAAATGTTTGTAAGGAAATGAATTAACAAAGCAAATACTGTTACATCACAAACAAAAGATATGTGCCTATGTGTTGGTAAAACGTCAGCTCTATAGCTTCAGCAGATTTGGAGATAATTTAATATTCTGATAACAGAAAGTTGCGCACCAATATCACCTAAAAGCATAATGCGATAAGAGTTTTATTATCTAATGTTAGTTACAGTTAAAACATATACCTAGATAACTTTACTTTGTACTATAATGTTGTTTATGCTCGACCATGCCGAAATGTAGTAATTATACACCTAGCAGTCCTTTAAAGCATGTAATTAAAGTACACCTATTCATTAAATTTCAGCTTTTCGATTATTCTCGGATATGCAATCGAAAGACAACTATCGAAACGCCACGGAGGCTGGAAATCCAATATTGTCGCAGAAGGTTATGTTCTGTTACTATAATAATTAGCGTTAATCGTAAATAATATTCAAATAAATTCAATTTGTCATCTCGTTTTTCAATGTCGAATTCAATTTCAAGGTTATATCAAGACTAATGTTTATCTTACTCTCTAGATTATATCAAGGTCGTCGACATTCGTTTCCCGAAAAAAAATCAATACTTTCGCGCCTGCGCACATCTCACAATTTATGATGTAGGCTATTGCACTCACATAACAATAACATGAATACCTATGAATAATTTCAAGTTAGAAATATGGTCGAGCATAAATAGTCGTATGAAACTTGCCTATAATGATAATTAAGACGCTCGTATGAAAATTATGAAACTCGCTTGCGCTCGTTTCATAAACATCCTCGCGTCTTAATTACTACCATTATAGGCTCGTTGCATAATGTACTATTTGATTACTTTTATAAGGCTAAAGATACCATCAATATCAATTTCAACTTATCATGTCATATTCAGTGTCTTCTTTGGGATAACACTTTCTTTATAAATGATGTGTTTAATTCAATTAGTACAGTATAGTTGTAGTTTTTATGGAATTTGTGTGAATATTCCTTCTTTACTCTTTATTATGTTATTAACGTTTAAAACACAACTGCAATATTAGGCTAAGAAATAGGTGTTAGTACTTTTGTTTTACAGATAATATAGGAAATAACAAACAGAAAGAAGTCATATAAAAATAACGACATAAAATTTCACGTTCCGTTTGAAGTTTGTGCACAACTGTTTTCTTAATCCAACAGGCTGCTTATACCTCCTAACATATCTAGCGCTTAATGCCCTCGCACGACGTCAAGGTCAGAAAAATGCGCTTGCTTTGACATCACTGGTCTAAGGTATCATGCCTAGGATTCGAGTTATGAAATGTGCGTTGGTTCGAGTACTCATGATGGAAGGAATTTTGTCATGAAATTTCGACTAGTGTATGGGACCGGTGCTCACCCAGCATCGTGCTGTATTTGGGGTGCTACGCGTACGATAATTAGTTATAACGGTTGGAGTATTATCGTGCCACCCACACAATACTGTACCTCCATTCTGGTTAGGTGATCGTTCACCTCTACAGAAGTATGTGGAAGTGAGGCCAGCAGTCGACTGGTCGGCCCTGGGCTGTTGCGCCGAAGAAAAAACAAATTTACCATTATTATTATTATTATTATTATTATTATTATTATTATTATTATTATCATCGCGTTTTGTGACGGTAACATACAGTATTTCTCAGTAGTCCCACAGAAGAGAAATTCTGCCGAGTGCGATACTTAGACGGATAAGTGGTGGGCCTATCACGGTACATCATAGGATGATACATGAGAAGTGATGTGAAAGGTTAATAAAATTAGGATTCGGAAAGAGTCGGGTCGTGGCTCTTTAAATGTGTACTAGCCCAGCATTCGCCTGGAGGGACTTGGGAAAAGACGGAAAACCCAATTATTATAGTCGGCTCCTGGAATCGAAACCCTGACCTCACGAATACCAGGTGGTAATAATGTTCATTATTATTATTATTATTATTATTATTATTATTATTATTATTATTATTATTACTTAGCGTGGAAGGGTATGCATTTTACTTCGCGTTCTTTATATTAGAGTCAGACAGAAAAGATTGAAGCCGCCCACAACATTCATCAATGGCAGGAACTTCTTTCGAAACGTCAAAGAAATGCGTCGATTTCCGGTCTGATCTCACCACCAACATGACAGTCCAATGACCGCCAAAGAAAATTGTTCAGTCAAGGACGATTCAGTTCATAGATCGATGGTTACAGCACACTTGTGTGGACAATAACAGAGAAGGATCCCTTTTGATCTTTGTCTACTTTCACAATTAATAAATCACGTTAAGCGTGCCAACGAAACACAGGTTGACGCTTTCAGACTCGATAAGTTATAATTATCTTTCTGGACTTCTAACGTCTGATAGTATTTCAATTCCATTTTTGGGATAAGGACATCTAAAATAAAAGCGGTATTTCTTAATCCTATTGACATAATAATATATTATTTCTAGCACACTTCAATTTTTTGTGAGCAACAAATTCGTGGTAAATTTTCCCTGTTAACAGACTTTGGATCAAACCCACCAAGGCATGGATTTTTCTCTGCCTTTGTCATGCCAGATGTGTCTCAGGTCAGCGATTTCCTGAATGTAACATTCTGTGTAAATCATCTGAATGCTGAATGCAACCTTGTAGGCCTATATTAATTTATGCTTCACCATTAGAATGATACTTACGGAAATAAAGAGAAAAAGCAATACGATAATTGATAAAAACATAAAGAACTGCAATGTAGTGAAACATTAATCGCATAATAAATATGTACTTTATCTATTCATTTATTGTAGGAGTTTTAATAGCTATAGTCTTACTGCGACAACTGTTGGAGAAGTACTTGAAATCTCGCAGTTTAGTTCACTACTTTGTCCCGAAAAGTGGACTTAGTTGCGTAGTCGTCTTCCTTGTTGTGTAGCTGTAAATGAACATTTGGAGTTCGTGATAAGGAAATTACCAATCCGGCATTTTGTCTTAGTGACTAGGAAAACAACGAAAAACCTAGTCAGATTGATCAAACCTGGGACCTCTCCAATATGAGTCTAATACTGAGCTGCATCTCTCTATTAAAATTGATTTGCCATTTTTCATTCATTCATAGTTTTCTGCCCAAGGACAAGTCTTTCACTCTAAACTCAGCATTCTCCAATCAGACAGAATGTGAAATATAAAGTGATCAAGTATTGATACCACTTCATCTGCTCCTCTCTTTGCCACAGTGTCATCTTAACCATAAAATACATACTTCTATGAAGCTAAAACATGGATATTAAACAAATAAACTGTCAGCTGACGTCTGTAATATACTGTATCATGTTACTTGCTATATTTGGCAGTGGCACATTGTTTTGAAAATCCATAGCAATGGCTTCTCCTTCTTCCTTTTGGCACAGAATTTCCTGCAGAAACGTTTTCTTTCGTACAAGAACCTTCAGTTTTTCTCAAATGAAGCTCTTTCCTGGTTTGAAGTGTTTTAGTTTTTTAGTCAATTGCTGTAATAGGCTTTGATCAGTTTATTTGTGTTGCAAACATAGCAGCTCATATTTTAATTGCATCTGTTGGGACTTTATGGTGTCTTATTCACTACACGTATCAGATCGTGGATATTCAAAAGAAATATTGTACTCGAAATAAAAAATTCGCAAGTAACAGTCATAAGGCACTGGATTGTTTATATATTTCTCCGTATACAACTGGTATAGATTCTTGGCATTGAATTCTTCTGGAAGATAAATATTCAATGTCCAGTTGAAAGAATTGTCGGACATTGATCATTTCTCTTCCATTTATCTGTGGCCTTGAATTGCATTCCTAATTTCGTCACTCAGAACATGTGACCAAATTGTATGCATTTCTCCTGTCTGGTATCACCTTACCGCATTCTTGTAGTTGCTCAATGGTTTGTAACGTTCGTTCTTAGAGTTATCCTATGCAGCGCCAAAAACTTTTATAGCAAACAGGCACTTTTTTTTTTTGCTCTAACTTTGTAAGTATATGAGTGATCTGATCATGAAGAAGGTCTTCACTTTGATCTCTTCTATGACGTCTCCTTTCTACGAGATGTACTTCAATTAAACCACTTAAATAAATTATCTGTGCATCTCAATCAGGAAGATTATTAAAATGATTAATTATATAATTTCTGTTTTGTTCACTCAGCATTTAAAACCACTTCAATCTTGCACACTTACAGTCCTGTCTTGTTTCATGTGTGTTCTTATTTTCTTTGTTGCACCAACAACTCGACCATACTTTCGTTTCTTCTTCTTCTTCTTCTTCTTCTTCTTCTTCGCACTTTTGACTCAATTCTGGACTTTTATTCAGATTCATTTTCACAGAAACTCTGCACTAGGTATTAGATTTACAGCTCACTTATATTAAACTTCAATAATAACTTAACACAAATAATCTTTAATTGAAATTAAACCCCTGCATTCCCGTTCAGGTTTGGGATTTTTTATTGAAAAACTCATAGTGACACTTGTGGCGGGGTTTTTCTCGGGGTTCTACCGTTTTTCCCAATATTAGGCATTTACATCATTCCGTCACTATTTCTCCATTTCGTCATCATTCAGTAGCATTCCCCGATCGCCGGCTGACGACGCACAGAGGGGATTGGCCTAGGGACGAGGGGGGTTGCCTGCTCGACACCTGGGTACACAGAGAACCTTAGTGTAATCAGCCGGTGTGGGTTTGGGAATGCTTGAAGGTTAGCGCAATAGACTTTAACAGGTCGCAGTGCAGGGCCATAGTGTCCCCCTCCCGTAAATTCAATTCAATTCAATTCAATTCAAAAACCCTACATTCACATGAAAACGACCGACCGAAACTCACCAATCAGTTCTCTCTTCACTTCGTCGTAATGTCCATATTTCTGCCCCATACAATGCTACACTCCACAAAAAGCACTTCACTAGTCTCTTCCTTAGTTCTTTCTCCAAAGATGCGCAGAAGATGCTCCTTTTTCTATTAAAAGCTTCCTTTGACAATTGCTATTCTCCTTCTGGCATTTTAGCAGCAGCTCATGTTACTGCTTATAGTACACCGCAAGTATTTGAAGCTGTCCACTTGCTCTACTGCAGGGATGAGACGATATTAGCTCCCAATCATGGTAGAAGAGCTCGACCTTGATCATGAGCGCATAGCGCATTCACTGTAGCGTAGACAACAGGGATGTACATGCACATGCAGAGAATAAAGGCAGCAATTATTACAATAACTTGAGTTACTAAATTTCTGGCTATGTAATAGGGCTAATTACTCAGTTATTTAATATACATGTACATATATAAACAAATCGCAAAGGGAAGGGATTTTAGGAACAAAAAGAGAAATAGGAAAAGTTAATTGTATGTAAACCATTTTATTGTTAAAAGCAATTATTTATTATGTAAATACTTCACTTCATTGGTTAGGAGAAACTATAGGGTCTACCTGCTCGACGTGTATTATCTCTAAGTACTTTTGAGTATTTGTTGAAAAAATAATAATGGCAATATTGATTGAAATATAGTATATTGATTGTGTGATTGTGAAAGTATAGTCCTTACTCTCCAGTCGTGATTATGTAATGAGTTTTCTTTGAGTGATTTGTGAGATGCACATAACACGAAAAAAACAAATTGATTAAATTAAGATATTGAGAGCCATCGTAATTTTTGGGGTCAATCATTTAAGGAGATATCTATGACTTTTAAAACTTCCACAATTTCGGTCAAAATTTGTGAAATTTAAACTATATAAACAGATCTATAATAATATCATCTGTACAAAGTTTGTGCAATTAGGTCTAATAGTTTTGAAATTATATTTTTAAGTACATTTTATATTGACGTTACTAAAAAAGCTCCTTGCATCAAAGTTTTCAAAATGTTTAGTTCATATTGATAAAAATCCTGGAAATAGTTATTGGAATAAAAGTGAATTACCATTTTGAGTTTATTAATAGTATAAGTTAAAGTGCAATCAAAGATAAAATATTATTTCTAAATTAAAGAAACACGTAGTCTAATAAAAGTAAATATCCAGAAACAAGCAACAAATAAAACATCAATAATACATTCAAAATAAAGAAATAAAAGGAATCTAGATACTATCTGCTGACCCAAATGTAAGTGAATTTACCTTCGATGTCAATTCCGAAATGAATTTATTTCTCTCTTCTCCGGAATAATGCCTATATTTTTTTCATGTTGCGTCTCATAATGCTGTTTTATGTTGCTTTTTTTGCAAATGATATTTTTTTACACAACAAACACTGGACTTCATCACCATGTTCGAAGCATAAATATTGTATCTTTCACTCTTCCTTGAAAGCTTTAAGCGCTTCCGTTCCGTCATGATGCTCTGTGTTCTAAGATCTGTACATCCTTTAGCAATGTTTACAGGTAAAAGAGCTCCGCGCACGCGCAGCGGGCATAAATTAGCTATTAGATATTAGTCACCATCGCAAGACTGCTCTACTGCCTCATTTAGAATTCGCAAGTTTATCTTCTTTACTTTTCTTTCTATGACCATGGTATTCGTCTTGTTTGTACTTATCTTCATCCCATTTTGTTCACAGCTGTCATTTAGCTTCGCAGCTGTCATTTTTATTATTATCATTATCATTATTATTATTATTATTATTATTATTATTATTATTATTATTATTATTATTATTATTATTATTATGTGTCTCAGTGAAACATACAGCAGAGTCCGTATAGGTCAATTTCTATCTGATGCTTTTCCAATTCACTGCGGGCTATCACCTTTACTTTTTAACTTCGCTTTAGAATATGCCATTAGGAAAGTTCAGGATAACAGGCAGGGTTTGGAATTGAACGGGTTACATCAGCTTCTTGTCTATGCGAATGACGTGAATATGTTAGGAGAAAATACACAAACGATTAGGGAAAATACGGAAATTTTACTTGAAGCAAGTAAAGCGATCGGTTTGGAAGTAAATCCCGAAAAGACTAAGTATATGATTATGTCTCGTGACGGGAATATTGTACGAAATGGAAATATAAAAATTGGAAATTTATCCTTCGAAGAGGTGGAAAAATTCAAATATCTTGGAGCAACAGTAACAAATATAAATGACACTCGGGAGGAAATTAAACGCAGAATAAATATGGGAAATGCGTATTATTATTCGGTTGAGAAGCTCTTATCATCCAGTCTGCTGTCCAAAAATCTGAAAGTTAGAATTTATAAAACAGTTATATTACCGGTTGTTCTGTATGGTTGTGAAACTTGGACTCTCACTCTGAGAGAGGAACATAGGTTAAGGGTGTTTGAGAATAAGGTGCTTAGGAAAATATTTGGAGCTAAGCGGAATGAAGTTACAGGGGAATGGAGAAAGTTACACAACGCAGAACTGCACGCATTGTATTCTTCACCTGACATAATTAGGAACATTAAATCCAGACGTTTGAGATGGGCAGGGCATGTAGCACGTATGGGCGAATCCAGAAATGCATATACAGTGTTAGTTGGGAGACCGGAGGGAAAAATACCTTTAGGGAGGCCGAGACGTAGATGGGAGGATAATATTAAAATGGATTTGAGGGAGGTGGGGTATGATGATAGAGACTGGATTAATCTTGCACAGGATAGGGACCGCTGGCGGGCTTATGTGAGGGCGGCAATGAACCTTCGGGTTCCTTAAAAGCCATTTGTAAGTAAGTAAGTATTATTATTATTATTATTATTATTATTATTATTATTATTATTATTATTATTATTATTATTATTATTAAACACTCTTAAAATTACATACTTTGCATACTTCTTTCTATAATTATTAGGTATCAAATTTCTGAAGCCACTCATGTGAAGCTAAACATATTTAAGTTTTACAAAAGAAAGCCCTGAGAATAATGATCAGATGTGTGTAAGAGATCACTGTGTCAAAATATTTTCCAAAATTCAGAAATACTGATCTTACCTAGTGAGTACCGTACATTTTCCTGATGATGTTTATGTTAAAAACCAAGATTCATTTAGTACTAATCAAAACATCCTTAATTTTAATACACTCTGCCAATGTCAGCTCTTATAAAAGAAGAGGTAATTAGTCACGCATTGTCGTCTTGTTTGTACTTATCTTCATCCCATTTTGCTCACAGCTGTCATTTAGCTTCGCAGCTGTCATTTTTATTATCATTATTATTATTATTATTATTATTATTATTATTATTATTATTACTCCATGCCTCCCCAAGTGCCTTCATGGCATGTTACGGGGATGCCTTTACCTTTTTTTTATTAATCACTCTTAAAATTACATACTTTGCATTCTTCTTTCTATAATTAATTATGTATCAAATTTGTGGAGCCACTCATGTGAAGCTGAACATATTTAAGTTTTACAAAAGAAAGCCCTGAGAATAATGATCAGATATGCGTAAGAGATCACTGTGTCAAAATATTTTCCAAAATTCAGAAATACTGACCTTATCCAGTGAGTACCGTACATTATTTCCTGATGTTGTTTATGTTAAAAACCAAGATACATTTAGTACTAATCAAAACATCCTTAATTTTAATACAAGACATATATTTTTTTTTATTTTATTGGATTATTTTACGACGCTGTATCAACCTTTAGGTTATTTAGCGTCTGAATGATATGAAGGTGATAATGCCGATGAAATGAGTCCGGGGTCCAGCACCGAAAGTTACCCAGCATATGCTCGTATTGGGTTGAGTGAAAACCCCGGAAAAAACATCAACCAGGTAACTTGCCCCGACCGGGATTCGAACCCGGGCCACCTGGTTTCGCGGCCAGACGCGCAGACCGTTACTCCACAGGTGTGGACACAAGACATATAAGTATGAAAAAGGGTGTAACTGTATGTCTTATTTGAACTGTTGTATCAGTGAAGCGTGGTGAGTCAGTGAAGTTATGGTTTTACAGCGTAGTGAATAGTTTCGATCAGTGATAATTTATAGTGTCAATGAAATATGTTCTATAGTGTCGTGGCATAGTGCCAGTGCATTGAGTGAGATGAGAGTAAAGTGAAAGATTATTATCCATACCAATGTGAAACTTATGTAGGGCCTGTACATATGTAGGTTGTAATGTAAAATTAGGTTCACTTTTTAATTAGGTTATTTTATGTATTATTATTAATTGTAATTATTGTGTATAATTATATTATGTATTTTTATGCTCGACCATGCCGAAACGTAGTAATTATACACCTGGTAGCAGTCCTTTAATGCATGTCATTAAAGTACACCTACTCATTAAAGGTCAGGTCTTTCAGCCAATGACGACTCAGGTTACAACTGTTCAGCCAATGACAGGTCAGCTTTCTACCGTTATAAAATCGCAAGTATCGATTATTCTCGGATATGCAATCGAAAGAGAATTAGCGAAAAGTCACGGAGGCTGGAAATCCAATACTGTCGCAGAAGGTTATGTTCTGTTACTATAATAATTAGCGTTAATTGTAAATAATATTCAAATAAATTCAATTTGTCATCTCGTTTTTCAATGTCTAATTTAATTTCAGTGTTATCTCTGTAGGTTCTTATGGCCTAGCAAGGTCAATGTGGACATCTGTTCCTCGGAAAAAATCAATACTTTCGCGTCTGCGCACATCTCACAACATACAGAACATTGCTGAAGGTCAGATACAATTAAAATTAATAATATCAAGTTAGAAATATGGTCGAGCATAAAACGTCGTATGAAACTCGCCTATAATGGTAATTAAGAAGCTCGTATGAAAATTATGAAACTCGCTTGCGCTCGTTTCATAAATATCCATACTCACTTCTTAATTACCTTCATTATAGGCTCGTTGCATAATGTACTATTATTGTACTGTGTATATAACTGTATTCTGTATCTAATTGTATTGTGTATTGTAATTTTATTGTGTATTGTTTATATTGTTTGTACCACTGCCACCATGTGCTTGCCCACTTGCAGTGTAAATAAATACACACACAAAGTAAACCTCAATTTTCACTCTGCCAATTTCAGCTGTTGTACAAAAAGGTAATAGTCACGCATTACGGTCTTCGAAGCTCGTCTAATTTTCTTAAAGTTTTGAAGGGCCAAGAGAAAAAATTCAGAACATAATTAACAAAATTTCTGCATACTCATTCCTTCTTTTCAAGTGATGAATTGTTTATGCCTCTAAACTAATCAATCTATTTTCTATCTAGGCCTACTAGGGTACATATTTTTATATAACTTCCGAGTTATTCCTCACCTCAAAGCTATAGTAGTGATGTAAGATCTATGGAATACAATAAATAAACGAAAAAATAAAAGGATAATGTCACCGTGCAACAACATCGACAATTGCTTCTTACAAGTATGAAGCCTGCATGCAGGTACCACGTGCAAGTATCGATCTCGCAATGCGTGAGGGTGGAGCCCCTCTTCGTAATTGTACAGATCACATAGCAATCAAATGGCAAGCAAATGTGTAATCAGTGAACGCAGCCCGTTATTATATCACTGACACCAGGAATGGCTTGTACGAGTGGCCTGTTGAAACAAGTGGTCACTGCTCGTTATCCTTCGCGATTGCTATACCAGAAGGTCCGTTTCGGAGAACAAACGAATATCTCCTGTCAAATATTTCAATTTATTTTTCTCTTCCTGTCAGCCAATAGTCTACATTTGTAGAGATAAGTGACTAGTAGAGTAAAGGTTGGTAATACTGTGATACAAGTAATATTGTAATAGTTATTTTTGAGAATTTATTACAATTTTACTGAGCGAGAGAAGGACCAGTTTTGTGCAGCAACTTGTCCACGAATATTCCTTTAATACAGCGGTGGCGAAAATGTAATCGTGCGCCGAGCAACTGTGTAACCTGCAACGTGCATAGCACCTATGGAGGGAGACGGACACCCGAAGGGGAAGTGAAGCAAATGTCTGACTTATTAACGGATTTTCATTTCCCTTACGTCAAGCACTTAAATATAATTGTATACAGTACAAGGCTACAAACTAATGTTTAGTACGTGTAACGAAGAAAGAAATGAGCATTAAATGAACAATATCACAACCTAAAATTAACTGTCTTCAGAATGTCTCTGCGACAAAGTTTCAAAATCACTTACTGCCAGTCGTAGTTGATCACGAAGGTATTTGTCTGTCAGTCGTGATCTAAATTTGGTTTTTACTATTTTCATTGTTGAAAATAATTTTTCACAAACGTAAGTTGTAGCGAACATGGCTTCAACAGAGCAAGCGAAAGAACGAAGCTTCGGATATTTATTTTTTGGCAAAGATTTGAAAGTTCAACATTTGTCAAGTGCTTACATCTAGCTTTCATTTGACATCACATAGTAAATCAGTGAGTTCAAATTGAAGAGCTAACCGCATTATTCGTACATTTGCTTAAAAAGGGTAGACGTACAGAGATGATGATGATGATGATTATTATGATGATGATGATGATGATAACAACAATAATACTTAACCTTTTAATGTTTCATCAGTAACATGTAGTATAATGCCGTTTTATGTTATACTACCGTTTTCCTCGTAATACTTGTGAACAAATCATACATCTAATATTCTCATCATATTGACAGCAAAAAAATGCGTCCTTCCATCCTACTTCGAACTTTCGTACATGGTTTCGAGAGAGACATATGCCACTCGCAGGTCAGAGACAAATACAAATGGAACGGAGTTTGACTCCAGTGAGTGAGAGGGTGGGGGTTGGCGGAGGTTAGAAGCAAGCGAAATGCACAGTTATCACTGCGAGCCACAATGTCTCGCGAGTCACGTTCTCGCTACGGCTGCCTTAATATATTGACGAAAAAACAGATCTTCCTTTTGCTCAGTAAAATTGTAATAAGTTCTCAAAAAGAACTATCACAATATTACTCGTATCACAGTATTACCAACCTTTACCCTATAGGAACGCCATTTCGTAACTCTTATTAATCACTGAAATAACATATAAAATGTAAGAGCACGCTTAGAAACACATGTGAACACTGTGGTAGCTATAACTTCACCCACCCGTCCCAAATGGAGGTCTTTCTTATATACGAAAATTTATCGAAACAGACATTCCTACGCCATTATAACAAAATTTCCACGCTATGACATCAATTTTCCAGAATATTATATGCATCTACTCGAATATGAATGAAAGATCGTTATTAAATGTATTAAATTGCTAACTTTCAGCTATCCGTTTCAAGGCTACTACTGCAGGTATATCATATAATTATAACATAGCTATCTCCTCATTTAGCACACTCTAATCTTCTCACAGTCTTCAGTCTCCTGTCACTTAGCTACTCCCTCATCTAATCCACTCTAACCTTGTTACATACCTCTACACTATGCTTCACAGATCTCGGGGCTATGTGCCATATCCTCTGGGCTATGCGTCACTGATCTCGGGGCTATGCGTCACATACCTTGGGGCTTTGCGTCACAGATCTCAGGGCTATGCGTCACAGATCTCGACCTGTCACTTAACTAATCCCCATCAAACTCTCTCTAACCTTGTAACAAACCTCCGCGTAACGCTATCATAACACTATAATGCTCCTTTTTCATTTGTGTTAACATTTTATTCGTTCTTTCGTCCTTCAGATGTTGCATCCGCTGGTTGTTGGTGATAATGGATATATAAATATTGTCTTTCCTTCCTACGAATTTTGTTTCGGGAAGAAAACTGACAGCGAGACTGATGCTTGTGCTTGCGCTGCGTTGGGCTGCATTGTGTTTTACAAACGGATCTCCTCATAACCATAAAAATCACAAAGAAAATGTCTATTTTGGATAAGCAAAATCGACATAAGAAGTACCTATCAATTTCTGCAAAGTTTGTTCCGTTACGTCATTGACTACGGTGAAGAAAAGAGCCTCTTTCAAGTGTATAATCAGAAAACTTGTCTTGCAAAGCTCTGACTTCCGAATTGTGCGAAATAGCATTTCCTGAGGAGATTTGTTAGTCTGTTGATGCGTTGTCTTTGATTCAGATAGGAAGATGGATATACCCATAGCTGACATACTTATTAATGCTGCATCCAGGTTGAAGTTTCCAGTATTAGCTATAACTAGCACTCACTGAATTAGCAATCCTGGTACAATGCTCACTTCACTGCTTATTTTGACACGAAGTAGATGAAAGCATGCAATCTTTATCTGAATGAGATGAAAGATGAGTGGAACAGAGAAAAATTCTCTCCGGCACCGGGATTTGAACCCGGGTTTTCAGCTCTACGTGCTGATGCTTTATCCACTAAGCCACACCGGATTCCCATCCCGGTGTCGGATCGAATCATCTCAGTTTAAGTTCCACCTCTTGGGTTCCCTCTAGTGGCCATCCTCTGCACTACGCCATAGATGTCTATGAACGTAGGACAATGACCACATGTGCGGAGGTGCACTCGATATGAGTGACTGGTTGACCGGGATCCGACGGAATAAGCGCCGTCTTAAGGTAAGCGTTCACTACATCGCATCGCACTCCTCGTACGAATCGCACGCAACGGATAATTTAAGTGCAGTGCGTTCACTGTAACGGCTTCACCTCATCGGATTCCCCTATCAGCTGTTTAAACATAACGTCGTATGATATTGACATTACTGAAAGCAAAGGAGTTGAGATTAGGTCTATTAATTAGGTCTGTTAGCGAATAAGAATTTGTAATTGCTTCATGCGTCTTAATTGAAGAGGAAGAAACGAAAGAAATATTGATTACATAATATATTTGCAAGAAATGACTTGATTACTGTAATGGGAACTCCTCACATATAATTCTTCGCAATTTTCTACACGCGAAATAAGTTTTCCGTCTGCAATTTGGCGCGACGCTGAACATGGCACAACATAATAGTAACAATTGACCAATTAAAATTGGTTTATTAAAGAAGGCCATGATCGCACGCATCGGAAAAATTGCCCATCCGAGAAACGTGGACGGATTTGCCGAGAGGCGATGCGTCCGATACGATGTAGTGAACGCGGTTACATAACAATTACAGCAAAGATATATTCTTTTTCCGATCCGTGCGATTCGTCCGATGCGTGCGATAAGATGTAGTGACCGCTTACCTTTATATTACAAATTGATTTCTTAAGCATATCATACATATTATTTTAATGTACCGAAGTACATAGCCTATGATGTTTCCATGCAGATATTCTGCGTCATCGTAAGATGAAAGATGAGTGGAACGGAGAAAAATTCTCTCCGACACCGGGATTTGAACCCGGGTTTTCAGCTCTACGAGAGAATTTTTCTCCTTGCCACTCATCTTTCATCTTACGATGACGCAGTATAATTGCATGGAAACATCATATGTACTTCAGTACATTAAAATAATATATATTTATCTGAATGCTTTTATAATAAGTGAATATCTCCTTTCGTATCATTTCACTTATACACTTGTATCTACAGCTCGTAATTCACAAACATTGACATGAGGACCGCTTGTAACTCCTGTCACAATGTTTTGTAAGGAACACTTAACTTAATATTCAATGGTGAGATTAGCAATAATCATGCAAGGATCGTGTTGAAATCAGTAGTATCCCTTATTATTCCACACTGCTTTTCTTTGGGGTTTTACAGTACAGTAATGATAAGTGACTTAATTATACAGGGTGTTTCAAAAATACGGGGCATAATTTCAGGTATGTATTTCCCACAATGTAGACAATCAAAATAGTTCATTACAACATGTGTCCGGAAATGCTTCATTTCCGAGTTATGGCCTTCACAACATTGAAATTCACCGGAACGTTTTTCTTTCCGCAGGTCGTTGTCATTACAGAAGATGTTCAAAATGTCCACCTCCTGCTTGAATACAGACCTCACATCGATGTCTCATTGACCTGCGAACACGATCCCTAACTCCAGGAGTATTGCGTATGTCCTCAGAACATGCTACAATTCGATTCCGAAGGGATTCCAAATCAGGCACCGGAGACGAATAAACCAATGATTTTAAATGGTCCCACAAGTAGAAATCGAGAGGGTTCAGATCAGGTGAGCGTGGAGGCCAAGCAATTGGGCCACCTCTACCTATCCATCGATCAGGAAACCTTCGATCCAAGTACCGGCGAGCCGTACGACTGAAGTGTGCAGGAGCGCCATCATGCAAGAAGTGAATGTGTTGACGATTGATCAGTGGAGTGTCTTCTAAAACATGAGGTATGGTGTTTTCCAGGAAGTTTGTGTACGCCTGCCCCGTAAGTCTGTTTACAAGTACATGGGATCCAACTAATAGATCACCAATGATACCGGCCCACATGTTGAGGGAGAACCGCACCTGGTGATGAGATGGAACAGTTGCACGTGGGTTTTCATACACCCATACATGCTGATTGTGGACATTTGTTACGCCATCTCGTGTGAACTGTGCTTCATCTGCAAATAATACTAAGGCTGGAAAGTTCGGATTTACACCACACTGCTGCAAGAACCACTGACAGAACCTAACTCGTGCAGGGTAATCTGCTGGTGACAGGGCCTGTACACGTTGCAAATGATAAGGATACAATTGATACTCTTTGAACAGTCTCCAGACAGTCGTATGAGGAACATTGACTTGCAACCCTACCCTTCGTGTGCTGATAGAAGGAGTCATGTTCACAGCCTCCAGAATCTCCTCCTGTACTTCTGGAGTTGTAGATCTTGGTCGTCCCCTTCCCAAACCAGAAGAGTTAAATTTTCCATACTCGTACAGACGGTAATGGAGACGTACAAATGTCTTCCGATCTGGACATTGTCGCTGTGGGTACCTCTCCTGGTACAAACGACGAGCCAGCGCAGCATTGCCGTCTGCCCCGTACATGAAGTGTATCTCTGCCAGCTCTTGATTTGAATACATGTCGCACAGTCTAACGCCTACACAACACTGAATGTAACCTTCGCCTCGGAATGAACTATCAGAGTGCTCTCTTAATGTCTTCTTTGACGGCAATGACCTGCGGAAAGAAAAACGTTCTGGTGAATTTCAATTTGTGAAGGCCATAACTCGGAAATAAAGCATTTCCGGACACATGTTGTAATGAACTATTTTGATTGTCTACATGTGGGAAATACATACCTGAAATTATGCCCCGTAATTTTGAAACATCCTGTATAAATATTCGAGTAAAACTGGATATGTAAAAATATCTTCGCAATGCAGTTACGTGGGCCAATATAATTGGCGATATGGATCGAATTTTCGTAAAATTGTATTATCTTTCACTCTGTATTTACATATATGATATGATTTGATATATTTATTTCTACAACTCTTATTTGGTAATGGGGCGCCACCACATCTCTGTATTTGTGCTCCCCATTACCTTCTAATTACAATAGCACATACAAACTTTCACTGACGTGTGCAGTCATCTTATTTTACCTTTGTTACCTCTATTACTAAAATACATACTCTCAATTTGCTTTCTAACTTCTCACCTTAAAATTTTCTCTTCTTTCTACTGAACACCTCTCCACTTTTATTGTTTACTTATATTTTGAAGTACTTCCTATCGTCTAAAATTTCCCTAATTTTGAACTAACTTTTATTTACACTATTTAATCACACTCATTTACTTTCCTCTCTAACTTGCAATCAGCTCTAGCTCTCCTCACTTCTGTCATCACTCTTATCCCCTATTACTCCATTAGACACTGAATCACGTGTTTATTTTGTTTAATTGTTCCCTTTCACCCCGATAAATTTTCCGTTTGGCACTATTTTTGTAAGTCAACTCAACCTTCATTTGTAAATTTACATTGAAATACTTGCTGTCTTCCTGTCATTTCAATTTCTCTGATTGTACGCTAACTTAGTCGACTCTCCAATACTAGTAACATTACACTACCAATTACTATTAACAAACACTTCTAATTTTCTCTAGTCACTTCCTTTGTCAACTATTGTTTCTCTGGACACTAATTCACTTATTCGATCATACAGTCTCCCCCCTCCGATTATTTTGATAGTTACTCTTACTCCTTGAACACTCGCTTAATTGTTTCTGTCTTATGCCACACTTTTATCACTCCATCCCCCTTATAGTCTATATACCTTTGAATTACTGGATATCATGCTGCATCAGACACCCCTCATAGAAAAGAGTTCACAGAATATTCTTCTGATCAAAATAAACTTTTAAATGTAGGCCTATTTGTTGAGTGAAAATAGTCTATATACCTTTGAATTACTGGATATCATGCTGCATCAGACACCTCTTATAGAAAAGAGTTCACAGAAAAGTCTTCTGATCAAAATAAACTTTTAAATGTAGACCTATTTGTTGAGTGAAAATAGTCTATATACCTTTGAATTACTGGATATCATGCTGCATCAGACACCCCTCATAGAAAAGAGTTCACAGAAAATTCTTCTGATCAAAATAAACTTTAAAATGTAGGCCTATTTGTTGAGTGAAAATAGTTTATATACCTTTGAATTACTGGATATCATGCTGCATCAGACACTCCTCATAGAAAAGAGTTCACAGAAAATTCTTCTGATCAAAATAAACTTTAAAATGTAGGCCTATTTGTTGAGTCAAAATAGTCTATATACTTTTGAATTAATGGATATCATGCTCCAATAGACATCCCTCATAGAAAAAAGTTCACAGAAAATTCTTCTGATCAAAATAAACTTTGAAATATAGGCCTATTTGTTGAGTGAAAGTAGTCTACATACCTTTGAATTACAACATTCAAACATTATGTTGTTATAAGTGATATTACATGACATAGTTTTAGAACTCTTATTCACTATATGCAGGTAGGTATTAGATTTTATTTTAGATTAGGTTAACTTCCGGTATAACATTTAACTTCTGCCCCCCTCCAGTTATCAAAAGGTTTCATTCGAACAGTGACAAAGACGACTAAGGTCGAAAGAGAAGGGAATATTTATCAAAGAGAATCGAAGAGAGCAAACACAGCTTAGTCCTTGAGTGTAGACTGTAGATAATGACAACAATAGAGAAAACTTGATTGTGATGAGGATTGCCTACAGAACTCCAATCCACAAACGTCAGTTCTACCATTAATGCTAGTATTGAATGCAGCTATTACTCAAGCCCCAATGTGATAATGTGGTGATAAAATCAATGGGAATTCGTATTCCCCTTGTGCAGCGAACTTGATGTAATCACGACGGGAACATTGTTCACCAGAGCGATGCACGAGCCCTGCCTACAGGGGGAGAAAATTAGCAACACACGGGGCGTGAACATGCACTCCGATTCAAAGAATGACGTCAGAAAGACTTGCTGACCTAATAAGCAAGTCAGACTTGCTGCATATCGGGCTTATTTGATTTTAATCGACTGCATCGCTCACCATCACCTTTCTCTCATTACTTTCAAGTATCGTAATGATGCGGAGAGCGAGAATGGTACAGGCCTGAAGTCAAGGGGCTTCTGCCAAAACAAGTTGGAAACTATTATTATTACTATGGCCAGGATTTATATGCACAAGCAAAGCATAATAAAAATATGCAAAAAAAAATGCAGAATCCATTTCTCCTAAAGTTTACTATCTTTCCAAAAAAAAAAAGTGAATGAAAATATGTACGTACCGTATACATATATATACAGTACGTACACTTTATTTCTTTATTGTGTTTTAATTAATTTTATTTTTATTTTTAATTAATTAATTTTAATTTTATTTTAATTAATTAAAATCTTATTTAAATGATAGAGTTCAAGCTACTAAAACTGATAATGAATTAAGTGAATTTATAAAAATTAAAATAGGAGTTCCGCAAGGAACAGTCCTTGGACGAATTTTATTTTTAAATATATATTAATGACCTTTTAATGATAGACCTTAAAGAATATGAAGGTGATTTATATTTGTATGCTGATGATACTGTTTTACTTTTTAGTAGAAAAATTTGGACTGATGCTTATTATAATGCAAATTGCGGCTTAAAATTAATCAAAAAATGGTTCGATTTAATTCACTTGTAATTAATAAAAATAAAACAATAGCTATCCCATTTTCTTTCAATAATAAAGGTAATAAACGAATTTCATCTACTCTACAAATTAAAATGCATAATTTTGATTGTTCCCATATAAATTGCAATTGTTCAGTTATTAATGAAGTTAAGGAGGTTAAATACTTAAGTATAATTATTGATAATCATTTAAAATGGAATAATCACATTCATTATATTTGTAATAAATTACGTATAAAACATTATACTTCTTTGTTGTTCTAAGAAATAATTTGTCAATTAACTGTTTACGTATAATTTATTTAGCATTATTTCAATCTATATTTATGTATGGTATTATAGGTTGGGGTGGAACTTATAAATCCAACTTATATCCGTCAATTTTACTTTAGAAAAAAGTATTAAAAATTTGTTTTAAAAAGCAGAAAGATTACTCTACTGAATTGTTGTTTTAAACATTTCAAAGTTTTCAACATGAAACAAATTTATTATTTTATTCTATTTAAATATTTTCACAGAAATTTTGATGACTTTGAAAGGTATATACATAAATATAGAACTAAAAATACGAATTCTCTGCGTTTGTCTGAACCTAAATGTAAAACCAATGCAGCTTTTTATCATAGCATGAGTCAAGGTCCCAGATTATTAAACAAATTTTATTCTAACCACGAATCTTCTCCAAATTAATTAAAAAAAACAAAACAAAACAAAACAAAATTGTATTGGATTTATAGTTTGGGTTTAAACATATTAAACACTTTTTAATCTATAATTACTCTCAATTTTAATTTTATTTTTGTCTCTATTGGAATCCCCTCCTGAGCATGAGTCTTACTCATTCAGGAGTGGGCTAGTTTATCTTGCATTGTATTAACTTGTATTCATTTCAAACTTACTAGCAATAAAATAAATAAATGTATCTTACTTTTTTGTTTCAAAACACAAATAACTTTTGAAGGTTCCCTTTTGTCATACTTTGTTATCTACAACGATATATTTGAATGCTGAAAATTATTGTTCTGCATCACATGAAGTTATACCACAAAATTTAGAGCACAAATTGTGAGTTCGTAAGATCCAGGTTAAGTAACCCACACTTACATGTACTTGGAGCAAGACCTTCTTTATTTTCAGTATAATGCATCATGACTACTTTTATCTTGACAGCCTCGACAGTGGGCCCCTGTGCTTGGGAAATGTGTTCTGTTAAGGATTCTACTATTTGCAATAATTTTGGAGAAGGCATCACGAAGAAACTCACTTACACAAACCGCACACAAAATACAACATCACGCACTTGACACTCGGCCTGCTGACGCACCAAGAAAGATTAGGTTGAGATAAAACATTGTGTTAGAATCAGGTTGGTATGGCAGGGATTGATTATTTTAGTTTTTTTTTATTTTAGTAGGTTATTTTTTACGACATTTTATCAACATCTTAGGTTATTTAGCGTCTGAATGAGATGAAGGCATAATGCTGGTGAAATGAGTCCGGGGTCCAACACCGAAAATTATCCAACATTTGCTCATATTGGATTGCGGGAAAACCCCGGAAAAAACCTCAACCAGGTAACTTGCCTCGACCGGCAATCGAACCCGAGTCACCTGGTTTCGCAGCCAGACGCGTTAACCGTTACTTCACAAATGTGGATTTTTTCCTCCCCTCCCCTCACAGCTATCTTTCATATGCAAAGAATTTCCAGCCATCGAGTACAGTTAACCAAAAAATATAGTGTGCTAACAACTAAACAATCCCGAATTTCTTTTCTTGTACAAAATATGTTTATATTCTCTTCTCGCAAGTCTTGCGGAGTGGATGATTGCAGTTACTCAGCCCCACTGAGAAGCAATGACCTCAAGGAGCGTTGCCACACGTTACATTTCGTATTCTCAAAACTATTGGACGTACAGGTATCAAAAAACTTATTTGACAAAACTTGTTCGTATTGACTTCATTTACTACGTCTGTGAATTAATGTAATAGGTTCCCTTCCATCCTGTATATCAGGTCTGGGCACTATTAGCTCAAAAGGGATATCTTGAACTAGCACCAACAGATAGCGCGCGTGTACTTTGAGGGATATGCTTTGCGTTTGCATTTGTTTTCCAATATGTAAACATTGAGGATTTACGTAGTTTATTACTATATTAAATACTCTTAGAAACAACTCAAAATGGCAAATTTTTGTTGTGTTCCTATATGTAAAAACCAGGGAAAGCTTTTTGCCTTCAATCAGGTCCCGAAAGATTCTGAATATATGGTTTCAGCCTTAAAAAATATAACTGATTACATTGCGCCTATTAAACAAAAAGAAATTACTTCAAATAAACAATTGCTCGCTAGTTTCATTTTGGAAGAAGGCAAAGAAAAAAAATTAATAAAAACATATCGTCGTTGTTCCTGCAATAACTCCTATGTGCAAAATAGTGCTGCTCATCGGAGTGACTACTACCGTGGAGGAATCGGAGATTACGAATAAAGCTCTCCACCGGTGATCTCCGGTACTATCGTAGGCGGAACAGGGGGATATACGGAGGGATGAGGTGGTTCGGAGCGAAGCGACAGTTAGCTCAAGGACGACCGACGCGTACGGACTGACGGTAGTTGTGAATGGAATAAAATGGCACCAAATCGGATATCCGTGGCATGGAAATTCTTTAATTTAGTTGAAGATAATAATAAAGTCGCACGCTTGAACTATGTGGGCGAATTTACTCTAAGGGTGGTGGAACTTCGAATTTGTTAGACCATTTGAAGCAATCGCACAATCGCGAACTTGAAGAAAGTAAGTAAGTAAATTTAACTGTTCAGAACTCTTTTGAACTATTTTAAAAAGCGTGTTTACTTTGATTTATATATCAAAGTTCTAATAAATAATTTCGTGGTTTTGTGTGCAGATAGAGTAACATTGCGAATCAAAAACTGAAAAGCAGAAGAATTTCAGCAAAAAAGGACCTTCTAAGATTGATCCAGCATATTGTTACGAGATGAAACTCCAAACTTCAGTGATGAGCCGCTTACTTGAAATGAAATATGAGTTGGTGATTGTGTTGCCAGAAAAGCCAAACGCTCCTAGGACGCTAACAGCTCCGTATTTGGAAATCTCTATGGTGTGGACCAGGTTAGATAGATTCTCTGAGTAGGTCTAAATTTTAAAATGTAAGTACGTAAGTGTTTAGGCTAACATTAAGAGCCGCGATTGTGGTACTCGTAGTTGCTGTCAAAAATAAATTATTACCATTCCGATACATATTGACGGTTAATTAGTGATATCATCGTTTTTTGTAGTTTTAAAATTACGTAAAATATTTGATACAAATTTTTTAACTGCTTCAGTGCTATTGTTCCAAAGGTCCACGGTTTCGAAAAAAAAGTAAAAAATGTCTATAAAACGTAACTTTCGAGGCAATAAAAATTATACGTAACTTATACGGAATATTTAAAAGGCAACTTGAGTTATTAGATTAAAATATTGAATTCCATTCTGAAACTAAAGAAACGTGTGGTAATAATATAATTACAATTATCCTTAAGTTGATATCCGCTTATATTTTTTATTACAGAGGAAGAGTGAGGCGTTTTAGAAGAGACAGTTCAAATACTGACATCCTTTAACACAATGATCACAATCCTGTCTGGTGAAGAATCTTAATAAATTATTTTGGAAGTAAACTTTAACCCATTGATAGCACAAGTTTCTTTTGTTCCATTCTGAAACTCCCTTAATATATTTTACGTTAAACTAAACCGATTAGAATAATAATTGACAAAAACTGTGAATAAACGAGTGTTTCCAGGAAAATTATAAATGTTTACATTAGCTACTGAAAAGCTTTACTTCAGTTAATTTTAATGTTATTAATTTGATCAATGATATAAAACTAATACGCCTTTCCACATATACTATGAATTTCAAAATTAGAAAAAAAATCTGTCAGCTAACATAGTACTTCAAGCAAAATAAGAAAAAAAGAAGAGCCGAAGAAAGAGAGAGAGAGAGAGAGAGAGAGATAGAGAGGTAAATAAAAAAGAGAAAATAAACAACAAAAAATTACACACTTATTTTAAAAGATACGCGGACGTCAGCGGACTCCAATCACTACCTGATCCGATTAAAGGAATGCTCAGCGGAAAGTGTATGTCTGCGCCGCAGCACATATACAACCTGCGCGGCATCAATCGGAGGTAACCGGAGGTCTCCGATTGAAAGCGCACAAACAACCGCTCCGGAGAAAAACCTAATCATAAGCAGCACTAGTGCAAAATATAAAATTTTTCGTTAGGAAGAAAAACACATTTATTCATCCTATGGCAGCAGTACATAGGAGATCGTGAATTCTTACATTTTCGAAACAAAGAAATATAATTACATATAGGGGATTTTATTATTTGCTGTATCATTATTTGAGTTATTTAATAGAGCAAAAATGTGAAAATCGATAAATATGTCAGATAGGAGTTATTGTAGGAACAACGATGATATGCAACCTCGACAGCAAGCTATGTTAGCTTAGATTGTATGTAGTACAAATTTACGACTGCATTTTACAATGGAACGATACTTGGCCTACAGTAAACTCTAGATGAACTGGGATGTTTATTATCGAAGACGATCCCTAGTGAAAGAATTAGCCCTATAAATAATATAGTCTATGTAACTTATTGAAACCATATTTTAACTACTAATTTTCAAAACCATTCTACATAGTATTCAAAACTGCATGTCCTTAACCTACAAAACGCACGAATAATCGTAACAGCACTGCGATCATAGTATATCATCCTATTAAAAATTGCATTTGTTCTTTCTGCAATTAGAGAAAAAAAATACGAGGAATTCAAGCCCCATAGTCCGTTCCCTATACAAAAAAAAAAGACATTGGTGGCTGCATATCCTGTTTATCGCAGCGTACGGCACCTACTTACAATACTCATGGTTAAAGAGGCAATATTCACCTTCAACAAAGATGATTCTTTTTTTTTTTATTCGTGCACCTCGTTCTCAAAGTTCTCGTTTAGGTTCATGAACATTTAATTTACTCGTATCTATATTCTGCATACTGAAGATTTCCCCAACAATCTCTTAAGGTGAATAGCTCAGTATTATACAAGTGTACGCTATTATTTATTGTAAATAAATTAGATTATGAGATAAGAAAATCCTGAATTATATTAAATTATACCAGGTTATACAAAATAATAACAAATATAATTTTGACACGCACAGAAAAACCAACAAGTGGGAGAACGTAATGAACTGTAACATATGACATAATATAGTCTTGTGCCGCATGGAACGCTCCTGCCATCTAACGGTAAAACTTCGCATAAGACATCCCTATTGAGTCACTACAGATTTCTCCTTATCTCCCCACTCCCGTTCCCCGGCTGAGACGAGTAGACCAGCAGTTAAGCATCTGTAAGTGACGGATTGTATCACAGCTTCTACGAACTTTCGCTCTCGCTGTTCGCCTGAAATCCATCATTGATGCACAGCGCCCACTGTGCGTTTGTTTATAAGTTTTATAATCCAAATATGCTTATTGTCCTTTTAGAAGGACAGTAGTCAATGTTTCAAATTACCCTATCTACATTTAACGCATGTGCTTTTTCACAGGTGTCACTATTACTGGTCTTAATTAGAGGCTTGCTAGGTGTGGTAACTAATACCAAATACCTTACTATAATAATACAGGGCAGTTATAATGTTTTCGCTGTAAGAAAAATCCTAATGTAAACAATAGCACGTGGCTGAAGTGAGGCTTCATTGGCTGCTCTTTTGCGCCATAGATTCTCAGTACGTGTTACCGCCTACTGTTGTACATTCTGTTTCATGTTAAACATTTCCCGTTACTTGTCAAGTAGGCCTAACCTCATTACTATGCATTCGTTTGCTTAGGAAACATTTAATTTATAATTACTGTAATTAAATTATTTTTAAGTCTTATGCTTTCACAATGGATATTTGAGGATGCAGAAGCCATACTTTAGTACAACTTGCTTACGTGAACAACTACGAGCTAAAGTGACGCCAGCTTGTTACAAGAACAGACTACCTTCGGTATTGCTGTTGGTATTCATCCGCGTTCATAGTACATAACAAAATATAAAAGTAGCTTTTCTTTCACATAGTGTTTTACATATGAGAGAAGTGAAATGTTTCATTGTATTTAACAACTAGAATTCAATTTTTTATTTTCAAATAATACAAGATTGTGGTTTCCAAATACGAACTATATTTTCCTGCGTCATGTGAGTATTTCGACTGGGAGCCGATCACGGGTATGACAACAACGTGCTTATATTTACACTAGGACTTTTCTTACAGCGAAAACAGTATAGCAGTTCTTCGCGCGAACGGCGCAGGTGCTGTTACCTAGCGGCAGAATGTGCCGAAACCCGCGAAGCAAGCTGTAATTTACTACAATGTAGATTGTTGCTGGGCTTGTAAATATGGGTAGTTGTATTAATTAGTGCTGTATTAAAATGTCAGGGTGTGTATGTGCTGTTTATAACTGCTACAATTACAGCATTACAAACTGCTCCAATGGTATTTTTGATTTCCGAGGAATCATAAAACGTGAGTCAACAACATTCTTTAGTAGGCATAATGCCTTCATCTCTGTGTTGATAGAACAATAAAAATTAGCTTTTTTATTACACCTAATAAATGAATAGAAGTTAAAATGTATTGGAAATTTTAAGGTTTATAAAATTATGTTTTATTGTTGTCCACATGCCTTTACTAATTATTACAAGCATCAGATTACTAAAAATTTATCTTTGCAGCTGTCAGCGATCCATAGGCTATATAGAGCGTTATTATAAATTCATTCTTAATGTCAGAATTAATTTTGTCTCACTAAAGCAAATATAATTATTTATCCTGACAATTAATTACGGAAAGTAATACGAAGTATGCAATATTTCTCATAATATGTAGCTTTGAAATGAAATAATAAAGTTACATTAAGTACTATTCAACATTGCTTAAGTGTCTCATATATTATTCCACATTAGTACCTCACGTTTTAAACAATAGTCCAATTCCTGCTATGTTAACATTTGTATTTGTGGTCGTAATATCACACCCCTCCGCTAGATGTCAGCTCCGCGACATTTCGCACTCACGTCAGTGCTGTTAGTATACAGCTGTCCGGTATTATTATAGTAAGGTATTTGCTAATACTGGTAATATGACTTCTGGTCATTGTTGAGTTTGAGATGTGGACGTGAGAGTGGTTCGTTTATTACAGCTATGGCAGGCCTGCACAAGGTGAGCGCTCTCCGAGCCGGCTCACAGCTCATGAGCGGAATGCAGATATTAACTGCGCTCTGTATAAGGGTGGACTGGGAGAAGGGGTGGATCTCGTACAAAATATACACAAAAGGAAGTACTATTACGAGTGCTTATGAAATGAATTCCCGTTCAGTGTTTGCAGAAATATCTTGGACTATTATTAATTAATTAAAAAATATTTATTTTACAGAAATAAGAAATTCTATAGCTACTTAAATTTACAATATCATTTTGTTATATTTTTATTTATCAGTACATCAAAACAAGGTTTTATGCTGTTGGCAACTGAAAGGAACAGTAGCCTAATGATCGTAATGAAACATCAGTTACAGATGTTCGATGTCTGCCTTTATTAAAGTTGATTATAGAAAACAGTTGCTCACAAATATAAATGTTGAGCCGAACATAGCAATCATTTTCACAGCCAGTCTGTGTAGTCGTGGATATTATTGCTAATGTTTAGTCTTGTAAAACTCAACCAGGCTAGTAGTATTATTCAAACGATCTTTAGCCCTTAGGCCACATTGAAGATCAATAAGTTCGAGCTGTAAATCGTTAAATGTTAAATGTTATGTTCCGTCGTTTAGATTCCTCCATACTGTACTGTAGCAGTAGGTAAGCAACGCGAAACAGTTACTGAGAATAGGCCTACACACTGCACTCCACTAGATAACTGAGTGGTCGTTTCCCTCTCCTCTACCTATAGCAAGTCTATGTCATTCTGACGTGCCTTCCTCTCCGTCTCGACGAGCGGTAAACTCGGCTCTCCTGCTCCGAAGGAGTGCGCGCGCTCGTTGAGCGCTGTTTGTGCAGGCCTGAGATATGGCATCTGAGACGCAAATCAGATATGAAAGATAAATATTGTTAGAGTTCGAAATTATTTTACAAGCTGTTATAGATCAAATGACTCCTAAATAAACATTACGTGAAACCACAATACATTTGAGATATTAATTCATTGCGATATTACAATGACGAAAACTTAACGTGTTCTTTTAAAAGGACAATAGGAATTTCCCCATACATATTTAGAATTGTGTCTCTTTTCCAAATTATAGTGGATTTTCCATAAATGAAATGCTATCTATGTTTGAAAATGATGCTACGGGCGCAACTTCATATGAAAAACAGACATAACGCTATAATGCCGCCTACAAATGCCATTCGAGAATTAACAGACGAGGATTCAGGGGACAAACGTGATGTAACACCTAAACAATGTACTAACCTGGTTCAGAGCTTGCAGCAGGAACAGAAATATTTCAGTATAGCTTTTTTGAAGAGGAGGGGGAGGGTAAGAGGAACGGAGTGACAAATTTGTTGCGTGTGGAGAACAGACAAGGTCATAGCAATGTTTCTGCAAACATAGCAAGATCTGTTTACAAGTGGAAGACTGGTGATGTTCTGGAGAGAGGTAGTAAATGGACATAAATTTCTATTGTTTTCATTCAGCATTTTTGGAAGAGGTCTTACGTTCGTAAATTTATAATTTCTATCTAAATTTACATTGCCATAACAATGTAAAGAGTATTTCAAAAGTCAGTTCAAATATTAAACCGCTATAAATATTACAATATTAATTGAAATAGGGAAAAAAACAAAAACATCACAGTGTTGGGCAAACAACGGGGTTTACAAAACATTGGGAAGATGTCAGCCGTTCGCTTGTTCAACGTACAGCATTCTGTCTTCGACATCATGCACAGCTTTTTGCAGATAATGTCTTGGAATATTGGCAATTTCTTGCGAGATGGCATCTTTCAGTTGCAGTAGAGTTGGTTGGATTTGTCAGGAAAACTCGTTCTTTAAGGTAACCGCACAACGAAATATCGGCCGGATTGAGATCTGGAGGTCGCGGAGGCCACATTGTTGGAAAGTGCTTACGGTTGACCCTATCGTCAAACATTTGCGTAATCTCCCCGTTAACGCGTGTTAACTCTGTCATTAATTTTTAGGTTATTTTACGACGTTTTATCAAGTTAGGTTATTTAGCGTCTGAATTAGATGGTGATAATGCCGGTGAAATGAGTCCGGGGTCCAGTACCGAAAGTTATCCAGCATTTGCTCATATTGGATTCAGAGAAAATCTCGGAAAAACTTCAACGAGGTAACTTGCCCCGACCGGGAATCGAACCCGGGCCACCTGGTTTTTCGGACAGACGCGCTAACCGTTACTCCACAGGTGTGGACAATAATGGAATAAGACAGGCTGTTACAGTAAACGCGGAGCGCTACTATAGCATGTTACATAACTTCGTCATCCCTAGACTGAGGACACACGATATGGAAAACATAATATTTATGGAAGATGGCGCTTCACCCCACATCTTTATCCCTGCAAAACAATTAATTACGCAGATGTTTGGCGATCTTGTCAACAGTAGGCACGTTTCAACAATGTGGCCTCCGCAACCTCCAGATCTCAATCCGGCCGACTTTTGGTTGTGGGGTTACCTTAAAGAACGAGTTTTCCTGACACATCCAACAATCTTACTGCAACTGAACGATGCCATCTCGCAGGAAATTGCCAATATTCCAAGACATTATCTGCAAAATGCTGTGCATAGTGTCGCAGACAGAATGCTGTACGTTGAACAAGAGAACGGCGGACATCTTCCCAATGTTTTGTAAACCCCAACACTGTGATGTTTTTGTTTTTTTCCTATCTCAAATATTATAATATTTATAGCGGTTTAATGTTTGAACTGACTTTTGAAATACCCTATATTTCTTGTTGGATGATTTTCTTAATTATTAGTTTTGAAGACTGAAACGATAAACATGAATTTATAATTTGTTGGATCATTTTGTATTTGTTTGCTAAGGAATCTGCTGTCTCATTACCAAGAATTCCACAGTGTGAAGGAATCCATTGCAAAACTAAGTTTGTGAAGAGATTGTGTTTAATACTTTGGTGAATTTCAGAAATTCTTGTTGTTGTGTAAGTGTTTGCATTAATGGCTTGTATAGCTGATTTAGAACCGCAAAAATAGAGTAGCTTTTTTAAAGAGGTTAATGTAATAGAAAAGCTGTTTTAATGTAGAATTGACTGTGAATCCATCAAAGTGAGTTGAATTTTGACCGAGAGACATATAAAAACAAAATAATTTACTGTATATTCCAGCACAAGTCGTATTATTAAAGTTACTTCCAATTTTAGAGCCATCGATGTAGATATGTACCCACTCAGTTTCTGGGAATTTTGTGTTAATAGTTCTAGTGCAATTTGTTTCAAACGAATAAGGTTTTCATTCTGTGTTTTTATTTATCCTATCAAATTTATATCATAATGGATTCTTAATCTATTGACAGGATAAAGTGGAAGATGTAACTTGTCCATACTACTGTATATTTGTCTAACGGTTAGCTATATTGTTTTTTGTGAATATTTAACTTTCTGTATGAAAATATTTAACTTTCTGTATTATTCTATGTCAGTGATGTCAACGACAGCGCAAGCGTGCCTCACTGCCCGTATGCGCTGTTCAGAGCACGTAGGGCACACAGGTACAAGTCACTGGTGAACATAAGGGTTGTACATTACACATTGAGGAAGAAGTCGTTCAGTAAGTTTTAGGCTGACTGGACTCTTGATTTCTTATGAGTGAAAGAGGCGGTAATGTTCTTTCTCTCATATATATGGAAAGCATTTACTTAAAAAGAGAAGCAGTGTGAAACGCTTGAAATTATTAGTCGATCTACATAACGATGTATTCAAATTTTGTAGTTTATTGACATTAAATTGTAATACATGTATGTGTAGATGTTTCCCCTCACTGCATTGCATTTACATTTACAGAATAAAGTACAAAAAGAGTATGTTGCTAATAGCGTAGACTCGTTACGAGTTCTGTTTAAAAAATTGTCCAAACATGTCGTCCATCAGTTTTACAGTGTTCCTACCATTGTGATGTCCTTTGGTAAAATTGATGAAAAGTTCTGTCCAGGTTCTTTGAATTGCGTGAACAGGGCCAAGTTGGAAGTTCGCTTTGCCAGCTAATATATCCAAAGGTACGAATATTTGCAGCGCAAATTATTTCTATATCTATTTGGCAGTACGTACTTATGTGAATAATTTTCCTCACTTATGAACTAAGATCAAGATTATCAGACAATATTAAGCGTGCTATGCTATATCATCCTGCACAAAATAACATTTCGCTGGACCTAAGGCAAAAACCAGAAAAAGCACTTCTGTATTAGACGAGAAGTCAGGAGTTTAAATTTGTTTATGCTCGACCATGCCGAAATGTAGTAATTATACACCTGGTAGCAGACCTTTAATGGACCTCATTAAATTACACTTATTCATTAAAGGTCAGGTCTTTCAGCCAATGACGACTCAGGTTACAACTGTTCAGCCAATGACAGGTCAGCTTTGTACCGTTATAAAACCGCAAGTATCGATTATTCTCGGATATGCAATCGAAAGAGAATTAGCGAAAAGTCACGGAGGCTGGAAATCCAATACTGTCGCAGAAGGTTATGTTCTGTTACTATAATAATTAGCGTTAATTGTAAATAATATTCAAATAAATTCAATTTGTCATCTCGTTTTTCAATGTCTAATTTAATTTCAGTGTTATCTCTGTAGGTTCTTATGGCCTAGCAAGGTCATTGTGAACATCTGTTCCTCGGAAAAAATCAATACTTTCGCGTCTGCGCACATCTCACAACATACGGGACATTGGCCAAAGTCAGATACAAAGAAAATTAATAATATCAAGTTAGAAATATGGTCGAGCATAAAAAGTCGTATGAAACTCGCCTATAATGGTAATTAAGAATCTCGTATGAAAATTATGAAACTCGCTTGCGCTCGTTTCATAAATATCCATACTCGCTTCTTAATTACCTTCATTATAGGCTCGTTGCATTATGTACTATTATGCTCGACCATGCCGAAATATAATAATTATACACCTGGTAGCAGTCCTTTAATGCATGTCATTAAAGTACACCTACTCATTAAAGTACAGGTGTTTTCAGCCAATGACAACTCAGCTTACAGATGTTCAGCCAATGACAAGTCAGCTTTGTACCGTTATAAAACCGCAAGTATCGATTATTCTCGGATATGCAATCGAAAGAGAATTCGCGAAAAGTCACGGAGGCTGGAAATCCAATACTGTCGCAGAAGGTTATGTTCTGTTACTATAATAATTAGCGTTAATTGTAAATAATATTCAAATAAATTCAATTCATCTCGTTTTTCAATGTCGAATTCAATAATCAAGGTTATACCAAATTTAACCCGATTACACCAAGGTCAATGACATTATTGTTCCTCGGAAAAAATCAATACTTTCGCGTCTGCGCACATCTCACAATTCATGACCTAGAACAGGTCACTTCCGATCTTGTCAGATACAAATAAAATGTATACATCTGAATAACTTCAAGTTAGAAATATGGTCGAGCATAAAAAGTCGTATGAAACTCGCCTATAATGGTAATTAAGAAGCTCGTATGAAAATTATGAAACTCGCTTACGCTCGTTTCATAAACATCCATACTCGCTTCTTAATTACTATCATTATAGGCTCGTTGCATAATGTACTATTCTAGAAATGTGGTGTTCATATTATAAGTACGTGATTAAGTAAGAAACAGTTACATAGCAATTAATTAGGTAGGTCTCATTATCTAAAACCGCTAAGATAAAGAAAATATTATGTTTGTTATTTATTGTAGGCCTATTATTTCATTTTTCCATATGAGAATGTCCTATGATTTCTTTCACTTTTGTTTACATTAGTTTAAAACAGGAAAAGTGTTTTATACTAATTGAATTATTAAATAATTATATAAAACTTAATTAGGTTCTAGCTATTATCTGGAACTGTATAAGTTAAGGAGAAATTATGTTTATTATTTATTGTAGCTTATTATTTCATAATTAATTGTATTTATTAGAGAGATGCAATTTACAAAACATTTCCTGATTTCTTGTTGTCTTGTATGAATTTAACATGTTATCTATTATTTAAAAATAGTTTAATTCATCTTGCAGTGGTAGGCCAATAGAGTTCATTTTGCTCACCCCTTCTTGCTCACTGCTGTTGCCTGAAGAACAGATTCATTGCAACCAGTGAGCGCTTGATCGCACGCAGAATCGTGTACGTACTTTGACCTTGACATCGCTGTTCTATGTGTACAGTACTTTAGAGTTAATGTGCTTCAACTTCAACTTCGAAGTCTAGTCATTGTTTACTAATAGACCATGTGCTGAAGTGTGCCCAACAAGAACATCTAGAAGCTTGGAGACGGTTACTTTTATTGTCCGACCACCCCCTCCTCCCGCACTAGCAGGTATACGGTACCATTGAGCTGCAAAACATTTTCTGAACAGACGTTATTGTATTGTGAGAGCGCGCAGTGGAAGTAGATGGTCAACGTTTTCAGTTTGTAGTGCAACGAACAATTCTGCTGTGTGTGGATTCTTCTGTAGTGACATCACTGAAGCCTCTAGTTGTTCTGTCCCCGGTATACTTAGGCTTCGGACACAGTGCAAGCGGCAAGCGGCGCGGCGCGTTGAGTGGCGGCGTGGATGAATCACAAGAGCATGTTAGCAAATGCAGCTGGCCATAATGTGAGCGGAGCGGCATTTTGGAGGGGAAGTTGGTTCAAGGACAACGCTACACGCCGCTGGCCGCTCGCTCTTGTTTGAGATTTTAGCGGCGCCGCTCACATTTGCAAGTATGAATTGTCAAGAAATGAGAAAGAAGTTATCATTTAAGAAGTGAAAACCCGAATATTCCTGTGGAATAATTGGGAGAAGAACTTCAAAAACCTCTCCATGACGAGGAATATGTAGAAAGACATTTTACTGAACGCGAATAATATTTTTATTATATGTCGTATGATTATGATTATTATTATTGTTATTATTATTATTATTATTATTATTATTATTATTATTATTATTATTATTATTATTATTATTATTATTAATCATACTTCGTAGAATATTGTCGGGCTAAACACTCAGTACTGCATACAATATTAAACATATACCAACTACGAAATAAAGGTACAATTATATGATTTAAATATTTCTGTTGTTACGATTAACCATCGTTAAAGCAAAGAAATGCCAGTACGATTAAAACTATTAGGTCAAAAGTAATTATTTACAATCTCATATAAGAATATTGACACTTCTGTTATGAAAAAACACAATCTATTAAGTACAAATTATAATGTTATATTAACATCTGCGACTGATTGAATTAATCAGTGAAGTTATTCTTATTTTTGTCTACCAAATTCACTGCAACTATTATTCCTGCGATCTGAATTCTAATGAGTTTGCACATCATCAGTTCTATAAATTTGTAAAGTCATTTCATGATAATGCAGATCATTCTTTGTCGCAATCCTTTCTCAAATGAAAGATTATAATATGTGCTGGCTCTTTTCACATTTGTGTCCATATTTCTATTCGTGAATCGCCACTTAACACGCAATATTCCGAAAGCACATTCCACGTATTATTTTTCGAACACTAGATAAACGTTGATTAAAATTTTCCCTTCTAGGCGTTAGTTCTCTCACTGGATATTGCCTCATAAGATAAAGATTTAGAGGATAGGCTTCATCTCTAATAAGTACAAGTGATGCCGTTACATGTAAGTTCGATAGTTCAGGCACATTGAACCTGTTGGTCTCCAACAAATTGAGAAGTGTAAAGTTGTGAAAATGCCTCCATCACTGTGTTTTCCTCTACCCACCAAATCAATGGTTAAAATGTTTAGTCTGCGCCAGCAATACTCTGTAGTAATACTACGTAAATTAAAATATCTGGAACCGAATTTATCAGGACCCTTTACCTGACCATGCTTTTCGTCGTTTGTTACGAAGCAATTAGGGAACCACAACGTTCGTAATAATCACTGACTACTTCGTTTAATTTTTCTTTATTTGGTTATGGTATAAATTCTTTAATCGATTAATTTTAGATTACCTCACACGTTTCTCTTGCCATTACAATTGCTGTAAATTTTCCTATCCTGAAGGAAAATGCCAGTGATCACAATGATGTCCCTGTGGCAAAAATAAGTGGTAGAATTTAAAAGATAAATTTGAGAATGAACTCCAGAAGCTCCCAAAGATACGAAGCGGTTCCGAAGCTCTTGAATCGCTACATGGTTATGGACTTTTTTCGACCTGACGATGTTTATGAAGGACGTCGTCCTTTCTGATAGGACTGTAGGAAATCTTTCCTTCTAGGAGATCATAGACTCCAAACAGTCCTGATTTGGGGGAAATTAAAAACAATTGTCAGCGATGATAACGTATCACTTCAGACGAATATGTCTTCGAATGCCTCAGCACCAAAGCCAAGGGCTCGAATATAAATCTAAATTATTTAAATATATATCACTTATATAAAAATATATGTATGTTAAATCTATTTATCAATATTGGTTATTTAAAATAGTACCTTATATACAGTGGGCCTGAGCATAATTTTTAATGTCTCTTTTGCTGCATATGAAAAGTAATAATTATAATTGCAGTGGAAAAATTAAAATTGCACAGCACATAATTGTAAGAAGTTTTAAATGCAATAAACCAAAATGAAAAAAATTAAAAATATTGAAAACTGCTCATTTCTAATTTTAAATTTTCTTAAGTGTAAACATGTGTTTTTTGCCATGTAAGATGCAGCCCATACAATTATTCGTAATGAATGAGACTTAATTCCATCAACACAAAAATTTAAAGAATCGTAGGACTATTTTTATTTAATTTAATTTATATGCAGTATAGCCTACCTGCATCATTGCTCGAAGAATGCATGATCCCGTGTCTTTAATTAAAAATAATTTTATTTTAATATAATGATTAGCCGTTGTGCAATAGTGATAGATCACTGAAATTTGATGGCTTGCTTCTGTAGTCGCTCCTTATTTTTATTTAGAAAATAGTCGAAAGTTGTAATAGATATGCGAGTATACTTCAAATATCTATCTGGAAATGTCCCTAATTCTCCATACAAACAATGAAATTCTCAGAGTTTCACATCTCTTATTAAATGGATGAACATAAAATTCTCTTCAATTCCTATTTGAAGCTGTTCTTTCTAGATAAGAATTGCCTAAAAGCAAACACTGTCATGATCTCATCTCCGCGCCGCGCCGCTCAACAACTCTGCGCTATATGGCCATCCCAACGCTCTCTCCTCCCCACTCCTCAATTTTTCGAGAGCGGTACCGCGCCGCTTGCCGCTTGCACTGTGGCCGAAGCCTTATACCTTCCTACTCTGGCGGCGACTATTCCTTCAGCTGACGTGGGAGGCTTGTGAGACGTCGTCTGTGCCACAGCAAGCGCTCCCCTCATCAATGGAAATGCTTGTTAGTGAGCGGAAGTTGCCCTTGTGCGACAGATGTAACGTTGTGCGAACTTCTTTTTTTTTAGTTTTGACGCTGATACAGCACAAGAGTTGCTTTGAGGCCGGGTTCCACGATGCAGAGAGACTCTAAAAGGAAATGAGACAGTGTATTAATAACAAAACTGAAAGAATATAACCTCTCGAGTAGCTTATAATTATTGCCGTTTGCGAGATAGGGAAAATGAGAGTTAACCCATTTCTCGAATTATTGATATTATTGTTACTTTTACTAATGTAATTAGTCTTTATCGGAATTTCTGTGTACTGCATTCAGAAATCAAGAGGTCGAGAGGCCACGCTTGACATTGATATTTAGAGTTTACGAGTTTTTTTTTTAATATCCCAGCAATCTTTCTCTTTTAACAAACAAAATACTGAGTCTTGAGTCTTTCGCCAAGCGAAAACGCTCCTTTAACTCGCCATAACTAGGAAACATGTAAAACCAATATCCATTCTTTGTCAACATTTCTCTCGCTTTGACCCCCATCTAAAGTGAAAAACGTTTGCCGCTTATCAACTTTTGAAGGTGTAAATGTCTATTTTGAACAGATAACTTCTAAGTTACTAGGCCCACTTCTTTCTCTCTCTTTTTAAAAAAATATTGTGACTTTTATTCTCTTTAACCACTATTCATCCGACAACTATATGTCTTTCATTCTTAATAATTCACCCTAGAACAATACAGCAACACAATAGTCGTTATTGCACTCCACACGACGACAATGGCAATACACGACATGTATTATTGAAAAGAATAACAATGTACCCCTAATTTCAATTAATGTTCACAATGCACTATGTGCAGAACGAAACGTCAGTTCTCAGTTCACAGTTCGCTTGCCTTGGCTAGTTCTTCTAGCTCACTGCTCAAGTTCAATGCACATCGAACTAAGGTCTCCGTAGGCGTCGCACTCGCTTGGACACTGCCACAGTTACGGACTCGCTCAAGTTCACTGTACGTCGAGCCCCGGCCTTCCAGCTACGGTCCACGTCACGTCGAACTCAGGTCTTCCCACTTTCGGTTCTGTGCACGTCGAACCCCGGTTTTCCAGATGCTCTCGAAGGCTGGCTTCCTTGCTCGTTCGAAGACTCACTTTTGTAGACTTGAAGACTCAAGACTGATCGTTCTGTCGGCACTCACGGTGTTATTTATTACACCATAACTACTAGAATCTTCGATTCGCGTGGTTTACAGAGTCCTCGAGAGAGATCCGCGTCTCAACGTTTCCTTCCGCCCAATCATAGTAGCTTTTCTCCCCCCCTTTGCTCCGTACCGCGGGTAGCGTCAGGGTTTCGTGTTTCCGTTTCTCCGCGCCTTCCTTCTCGCTAGATGCGCGCGCAACTCCCCGAGGCGACCAGAACAATCCAGACGGGTGCCACAATATTTTTATTCGAATTTTTTTTTTTTCTGTGCTTTCCTTAGACATTGATATATCAATCATGAAAATTACAGCGCGGTTGTTTGATTATCATAGGAGCGTCGACATGATAAATGTTAACAAAGCCGGAAAATGATTATCTCTTCCCTCTCGCTCCGGTATCGCCGTTTTTCTTTTGCACGAGGTGTCACACTCTCGTACAGGCTAGCTATATTACAACGCCGCAACGAATTTTTTTGGCTTCTCGTCATATGCAGGAGATTTACTGCTGAGTTTTTAATAGTATGTAACAATAAAATGTAGTACAATATTACGTATTACTTAGACTGAATTGGAGAGAGCCATATTCTTTATTGTAATGAATTACACTGTACATTCTCAAATTTTAAAGCGAAAAAGTTATACTTCCTGCAAAACAAGATTTCACCTGAGAAAAACAGCTCTATGTCACCAATGGCGTCGTACATATTTTATGTATATTTTCTAATGTTGTGTGATTAAATCGATTAATCGATCAAGTTCTGTTGTAAGATTAATCGATCAAAAATATTTAATCGAATAATCGAGTCGATTAAAATTAATCGGTTGTAGTTGATATTAATTGTTATGTTGTTACTACAAACTCATACTAAAAATTCTGACAATATTTCTCTTTCGGAAATTGCTTACTTAAAAGCATAATAATACTGTTATTTTCTAACTGTAAACCAGGTAGCGTAGGAAAAATTATTGCACAAACACTTCAGAAAGAGATGGAGATATAAGCACAGTGACCTAGTCTACCTCTATTGAAAGTTAAAACATTGCGAACCCCTTATTAAGTTTTATGGTTTTCAAAGAAAGCGTCCACCTTGTTGTCAGCTCATCTTCCTAGCATATGAAATACATACTTTTCTGGAATTCGTCCCTCTCATTCCTTATAAAATAGCCATGTCTACACTGTGTGCAAGTGAGAGCGTAAATATCTCCTTCTTTTTCTAAAATCTGGTAATTCGGATTACAATAGGAGCCAGTCTTCTGTTTCGACCGCTGTAGTTTTGCAGGTGCTTGCAGTTATACTGAGTTTGTATATGAAAGTTGTGTGTTAATTTGATAAAGAAAAAAAATCAGTTTTCTGTAGTCTGTGAAAAGTGTGAACTTCATTATGTCATTTGAGAATTTGAGAGGTAACTCGGTGAAACGTTTGGATTTAAATTGAACGATCGTGGAGAAGTGCTTGACAAAAAAAAAGTTTTTACGTGTTCTAGTGATGTAGGAAACATAGTTACTAAACGTAGAGCGGCACTTAATTCGGATTAACTAGGTGAGTCTTCATACTTCTTGTTATTTATGTTTGTCTCAAAAATTCCCGGAGAAATTGACACAATAAATTGTAAGCCTCATAATAAATATGTTAGTAAGTAATTAAAATAGTTGTTTTGTAATATAATGATACAATATATAGGCCTACAGATATGCAACATTTAATACTTATGCTTATCAGCGAACACAAGTTAAATTTAACAATAACTGTGTATTATAGTATATTAAAACATTTTTCAACTGGATCAAAACTCGATTAATCTATGGATTAATCGATTAAATTCAAATAGTCAATTGATTAAATATTTTGATCGATCGACAGCACTAATATTTTCGTATTTCGCAGAACCTGCAAAACTATACTTTGTTCCATAATCTCTGACAGGCGACGTAAATATTGACGAAAAAGAGAGAGAGAAAATAATAATTGCTATTGAAACAATGACAGAGAACTCATTCCACGCTTACCTTAAAGTTGGGCTGTCTGAAGCGTTCTACCCCCTCCCAACTTCAAGACAAGCGTGGAATGAGACCTCTGCCATTGGTTGAATAGCAATTGTACTTTAAAACTTTCTATAGTTAAAAACGTTAAAACTGTTACAATTTAAAAACAAAAAGTAATGTATCTTTATGACAGATGAGCAGTAGTTCGGAGAACACTGAAGATGACACCACACCGGTGATGAAACGGGGCCCGTCTGTCATAAAGTTACATTACCTTTTTTAAAACTGTAACACTTTTAACGTTTTTAACTATAGAGAGTTTTTAAGTGTTAAACAAGTGTTAAAGTGAACATAAGAAACAATAAAGCAATTATACTTCTCTCCTCCTATGCCGGCAATTTTTACGTCGCCTGTCAGACATTATGGAACGAAGTATAGTCGCGAATACTACATTTTAGGACATTGCTATAATATTAATAAGCTTAATATAATAATAATAATAATAATAATAATAATAATAATAATATTTTTAGCTTTAGTACAATCATTAACACAATATGCTATAATAAATTGGGGTAGAGTAGCATCATCTGTACTTAATCCATTAGTTTTATTACATAGAATATTAATAAAATTTGTCTGACCAAAAATCTGGATTACCCAACAAATTTAATTTACACAGATTTTAAAATATTAACTATTGAAGAAATTTATAAATAGTGTTTATTAACTTACTACCACAGAAATCAAATAAAACATAAATGTAATCGATGTGAATATCGTACTCGAAGACAAAAGTCTACTTTCCCATTAATTGAGCCTAAATGTCATACAAGTGCAGTTCTTAAACATGGTGCTAGTTTCAGCCCAAGACTTCATAATAAAATTACAAACCATTTTCTAAATATGAAATATTTTAAAACTGAAGCTTTTAAAAAATATATTTATAAAATTATTCATGATATATAATATTAACAAATGTATTTTTTACCTTTTATTTCTGCAGCAATCCTGCAGATCATGGCCTTCGTGTAATAGCCTATTGTTTATTGTAGGCTAGTGTGTGTTTTGTTTTATTCTGAAATGATGCAATTATTTCTCAAAACTAACGAAAGATGGATTTTGGAAAATATGAAAATTATGTAGGAAAACTAACGCTTAACTGAATGTTACTATTTTTCTGAAAAACTTCGGGTTCTAAGCTTCAAAATTAGGGGTCATTTATTAAAATCAGTTCAGCCGTTTTCCCGTAATTTCCATTACCAGTTGAAATTTTATATATATATATATATATATATATATATATATATATATATATATATATATTGTAGACTATATTCATGTTTTTATTGAATATCACTGGCTTCTGTCTGATTGTCAATTTATATTAAATGTCTTTTTTTTCTCTCTCTCTCTCTTCTTTTTATTTTGCTCTTGTGTGTTATTTATTGGTTTGAACTAAGTTACTTACTGCATTTAGTAAACTGTCTTTGTAAATTTTATGTTATATTATTGGCTAAGACCACACCGTACACGAGCCTGGCTCTTACGGCAGTCGTTAGAAAATTTTTGTTTTATAAATTTAATTTGTACTCACTAGCTAGCTAGTTAAATAAATTAAAATTAAATTAAATTTGTTTCATTTCTTGCTGTAGATAATTCCGCCACGAGTCGGATGGCTTCTGTCATTTCCATGTTCCTTGACTCTAGTTGGATGATGTTTTTTTAAAGATCTTTTAAATTATTTTTAATGAACTTCGTATTTCTTAGTAGCATTTGACGAGGCATTTGACTTTTCTAATCGAAACATTTGCAGCATAGACTGAAAGCTCTCCGCATGAGACAGAGTCGTTTGTTTACGAACGTGGAGATATTCAATACCACGTACAGTATATACTACTAATTTTCATAAAAGTAGCTAAACTTTCTGGGCTTGTTTATTACTCTACGTACTTTTTTTTTTTTTGCTTGAAAAAATTAATCCTCCCCCAACTCTTCCACCCCCCGACATACCATCAATTTCCGTCCAGCCACTTTTCCCCTTTACCTCATCATCACTACTATCGCTGTTTTCAGAGCCCTTATCTTGAATGAGGATGCTTTCTAAAATTCTCTCCTTTTCATAACAATTCTGCTCATTTCTTCATTCTAGTGTAATTTACCAATTCCTTCAAACCTCTGGCAATATCCATCCGATGATGAAGGATGAGTGGAACAGAGAAAAATTCTCGCCGGTACCGGGATTTGAACCCGGGTTTTCAGCTCTAAGTGCTGACGGTCTATCCACCAAGCCACAGACTGATGACGCAGAATTTCTGCGCGGAAATATCATATGTACTTCGGTACATCATAATAATATTCACCCGGCTGGAATCGATGGATTTTTCAGAACCAAAAATCTGGAGCATAAATCCTCCGGAAGGGACTTTAAGTCGTGTGTCCTATGTCGAAGTTAAAGACCTCCAACCCTAAATTATAGCCTCTGGATAAAATTTCTCTTTTTTCGAGTCCTTGGTAGGCCTAAGACCGTAGTTGCATACTAGGTGGCGTTTGAGGCGATAAGCTTACCACTTGGTTTAGTCAGTCAGTCTTGAGTCTGGCGATATTCCATTCAATGCCGGAAATCGCTTTAAAAAGAAAAAAACTAGCGCACAATCTCATCAGAGGGACTCTTCTGATCCCGCCACCAGGTTGTCATTCATTCATTTCTGGTCTCTCCCGGCAATGGCTTATTTGTAACCCATTTCTCAGGTTGGGGCGCCTGGAAGGCGGAGTTACGCTGCCCCGATGATATTATGATAGGATGATTATGAAGTGCCAGGAGAAGCCTTAAACCTAAGCCTAACCTAATTTCCAGGCCATGGACGAACACAGAAACATTCCTCTTGTTCACCGATGTGGCTGAGGGGTTAGCGAGTCTAAATCTGAACCCAGCGGGCCCGGGTTCGATCCCCGGTTGGGACGAGTTGCTTGGATGAGATTTTTTCGGACTTTTTCCCCTCACTCCTATGGATGAATATCAGGTAACTTTATCAGGCAATTGAAACACCACTCATCTTTGCCACTTCCTTTCCTTCCCTATCATCCTTTCCTCATCATCCCATTACTTCTTTTGGTTTTCAGATCGCTCTACAAGCGGCCCTCCGAAGCTGCTGGCTCTCTCGATCGGCCTCCGTGATTTGTATTCATGTGATGATGGATAACTTCTGCAACGGAACCCGGAGGAGGACTTCCGCCTCGGACCGTTAAGGGAGCCTTGGGGGGGGGAGGGCGGTTGCCGAAGCAGGAGAGGTACATGGACTCTGTTGGCTGTAGGGACCGGTCGTTAAGGGGGTCAAGTGGTTAGGTCGGTGCGCGTAGAGGATCGGTGGGCACGCAACTCATCCTATATAGGGAGGGTGTGCAATAGACCTCAGTTCATAGTTCCTGAACCCGAAACCTCATGAACTATAATCAGAAGCTTTGACCACTAGTCCATGAGGCTGGTCTGGATCCCTACATAAATAATATATAGTCATTGGCTAGTATTAGGCTGTTCAATACAAAATATTTTATCATAGCATTACATATCTTGTATTTGTCCCCGCTGGAATTGAAATCATAACATTCAACTACAACACATGCGAACCGAGACACAGTTCTAAACAAGGGAACAGTGATTCGTCTTCCTTTCATTGGGAATATATGTATAATTTCTTCCTTCCACGTCTATGGTTGAAATACTAGCGCGTTGATCTTCCATCCAGGCGGCCCGGGTTCGATCCCAAGCCAAGTCGTGATAGAATTTGTGAACAGACATTGCAGAGGAGTTTTGTCGGAGTGCATCCGCTCCCTTCTCCATTTCACCAGCCCCTCATTTCATATGTCATCTGCAGACATCGAGATTTTGGACCCGATAAGTTTACTAAGTCCATACTAGCCTATAGGCAGCTTTGTCACTGTGTTTGAGGTGGATAGGAGTCGGTAGAGAGAGAGAGATATGTGTACATGAAACCAAGTCCAGTCCAGTCCAGTCTGCTGGTGCTGTACATTCCAAAGAAAGACAACTATTTATCAAACATTAAAATAAAAACCTATAATGCAAAATTTTCAAAATAAATTAATATACGTCTAGGCCTACATTTCCTTTAGGCTTCTTTCATAAGCACATATGCAATACTTACATAATATACATAATAATCATACACAATAGACTTATGATGGACAATACATGATATCCCCACACTATATGCAATATACGTAAATTATCCAATATTTTCGCAATATATATATAATATATTTACAACATAATGTAATGAGAATTATTTATGTTCTGTTCAACTTGTTTATTTTCCAGTTTCCTCTTTTATTTATTTTATTTAGTAGGTTATTTTACGACGCTGTATCAACATCTGAGGTTATTTAGCGTCTGAATGAGATGAAGGTGATAATGCCGGTGAAATGAGTCCGGGGTCCAACACCGAAAGTTACCCAGCATTTGCTCATATCGGGTTGAGGGAAAACCCCGAAAAAAACCTCAACCAGGTAACTTGCCCCGACCGGGAATCGAACCCGGGCCACCTGGTTTCGCGGCCAGGCGCGCTGACCGTTACTCCACAGGTGTGGACCAGTTTCCTCTTCTAGAATACTCTTTGAACTCTTACAATGCACTACAATACAAATTCTCAAGGTCTCAAAACTAAATTTTCTTCGGTAGTTGGCAAGACAAAGTTTATATTGGGAGAAGTTCCGCTCTACATCACATGATGTAATGGGTGCAAAACGAAGGAAAAAAAAAACACTAAGTCTCTTGGTATATTTTTCCATGAAAGCTTTGAAATTATGGTTGTTTACTTTATTAAATGGTTGTTTATAGCTACCATGATTTCACATAGATCTAAGAAGAACTCAGATTCTTTATTTGTAAGCGAATCTGTCACAGGTAGAATTTCTTCCCTCTTAAGAGACAATGTGTGTCGGGAGTTGCAATGGGTCTCAATGTATCGTGTTTTGTCTCCCATTAGCTATATGTAACATGGTCCCCATTAACTTCAAAATAATCACTTCCGAATTAGAATTAGAGCCTTTCGCTTTTGGCATACTTACTGTTAATTATATTCTTATACTAATCAGATAGATAACCACATGCACCCATCAAAACTAGACTACTATCTCTTGCCCTCTTTTCTGACAAAGTGGACTAGGTTCACGGGACTGTTTTTATTATCAGAATAGTACCTCCTCTCCCTGCCTTAGGAGTATGACTGAGTAAATAAAGCACATGGGATAACAGGTAGGTCGCTACCCTTATTGCCCCCACCCACTACAGTCCTGCTTTCTAACGTGAAGGCTCACTGTTTTTGTCTATTGGGTTAAAGTCTCTAAGCCTGGTCATCTGCAATGGTAAAAATAGACTGGAGTGAAGTATTGGGGTAGTAAGTTTACGAGTTTCCGATGCTAATATAGAAAATGGTTGGAGTTCGGGCCCGTAGGGCTTATCAAGCTACTCGTGTGCGGATGCGACCTGGCTGTATCAGGAGCTGAGGCAGGATGGCCTACCTGTCGGCGTTGGCTGAACAGGACGGGCTTGAGACGTGGGGCTCCGGGCTCCGGACCCTTGGATTATCAGAATACTCGTCCGCGAAATGGGACCTGGCCCTCCCAGGGGCTGAGGCAAGATAGTAGATTCCAGTTGAGTACAGCGAGAAGTATAAATACAACGCGCCTCGCCCTATTCCCGTTCGCTACAGACGATACGCAGTTCATAAACAACGCATAACTTACTAGCATTCTGTGGAGCTGTGTGCAGTCGTGAACATTTTGAAGAATATTGTTAATTTATATTAATAGTTTAGGTTTTGAACAAAGTGAGCTATTCTGTTGTTACTGTATTATTTACGTAATGTTAATATTAGGCCTAAGCGGGATTCCAAAAAAAGTAAACTTATCTGTTATTAAATAATTATGTAAACATAATTGAATTGATTTTGAATACCTGTAAGGTTGCGCAACTTCGGCTTAACCCGTGACATATAATAAATAATGTAACTATGCTGTTACAGAATTGACAATTAATATGTAATGTAATTATTATTATTATTATTATTATTATTATTATTATTATTATTATTATTATTATTACCAGGCTTCGAGACTTTGGACCCGATACAATAAGTTTACTGTGCATGCACTATAGATTGTTGACTCGCTGCAGGTAGATAGAGATGTGTTGAGGTAATAGCGTTGCTATTTAGAGTAAAGTACGGTAGTATGGGGAAACACACACATGTAGACCTACATTCTGAAAGTAAATATACATTACACAATGATAATGTTAAAACAATGTGAAAAGCATTTATTCTCCTGTCTTTTATAAGCATTTGTGTTTAATTATACACAGTGTTAATGGTGGAAATAAGCATGCAGCAATTTCAATTTTTTCATTTATCCTATTGGTCGTCTTTAGGAAGTGCAGTTACAGTACCGAATTGCAATGTACTACAAGATACATTCTCAGTGTCTCAAACGTAAATCTTTTTCGGTTATCTGCCAAAGTTTGTACTGTAGAAAGCTGCGCTCTACGCCGCATGACGTGATATGAGCAAAACGAAAAAACCTAACATCATTGCAGCCTCTAAGAGACAGTCCTTTATTCTCGGGTGACTGTATGTCCACTAATTTGCTGTTTATGTTACACAATGTTCCATATCCGTTATTTTTACCTAAAATTGATTTCCACTTCTGTTTTACACGTTCAGTAACCGGTGTACTTGATGTCTCATTAATTCTCTGCATCATTTTCTAAATTAATATGAGGGCTTCCAGTATCTCTTTCTCTGACTTTTCTAACCGTGTAATAGTTTCAGACACAGTTTGTATGAAAATAAAATTATTCGTCAGAACCTTCAAATCCAGAGGGTTTTTCTTTGCGTATTTGTTGGCATTCATTCTACAGTACCCCCACCCACTGTACGCTTTACCACTATACTCAGTACGCCGTTATGCGGATTTCCCACTGAACTGCTCTATTGGGTCCGAAGTCTCGAAGCCTGGTTATTACTATCATCATTGCTGTCTCTGTTTTTCTTTCTTTTCTTTTTTCCTTGTATTAGCTCAATGAAGCTTTATAGTGTTCTTTTGACCTTGTTGACCCTCTATAGGGTCTTAATTTAATATGTATCATTTTCATCAGTGTTTGTACAGTATTTCTTTTTTGTATTTATTTTATATGTGCTATCTGGTAGGATGGAAGAGAAGGCCTTATAGCCTTAATCCTGTCAGAATAAATAAATAAATAAATAAATAAATAAATGAATAAATAAATAAATAAACAGGAGTGTGTAACACGTTTATTTTTTCCCGGATAATTCTTCGTTAAATGTTGACGTCTCGTGCTGCTATACATTCGGTTGCGTTACAGTCCAAGTTAAACATCGGAATAACGATACGAACTTCCCAACTGTCATTATAATAGAAATAAAAATGAAACATTTTCTTGAAAATAATAAGTTTAATATTATGAGCCACATACGAGCTACACTATTAGATTCACAAAGTAGTTTTTCACCTGATGATAGTAAGAAATACTTACTTACTTACTTACTTACTTACTTGCTTTTAAGGAACCCGGAGATTCATTGTCGCCCTCACATAAGCCCGCCATTGGTCCCTATCCTGAGCAAGATTAATCCAGTCTCTACCATCATATCCTACCTCCCTCAAATCCATTTTAACATTATCTTCCCATCTACGTCTCGGCCTCCCCAAAGGTCTTTTGCCCTCCGGCCTCCCAACTAACAGATAGTAAGAAATACAGTATCATATTTCAGATTTGCTGCAGGAACGCCTTGTGACGTAGAACGAATATTTTCAGAGTACAGATATTGTTTTTATTTTTTCTGAACATAAAAGGAGTATTTCTTTTGATGAAATGAAAATGTTCATAGTTATTTTTTATAATGTTATAATCATAATTGTATACTTTGTGTGTTATTTTTATGTATGTATGTATGGGTAAATTATTTTATATTGGGAGTTAGCAAGTTTATAATTACAAATTATTTTTTTTATACTATTCGTTTATTATTTTTTTCTAAAGCCATGGACGATTGAACACATGCTTGGTTACCATCCGGCTGTAGGGCAAAGGTGCCTAATTCCGTGATACCCCTAATTCCGTGATAAAATTTCAATTGGCTGCCATGGAGTTCTGGTTTCTGACTTTTAAGTTTTAGAAAAAAATAACAAATGCCAGGAGATGTCTTTTTTTCAATTCTATTGACTACCCGCCTTTTGAATAGAAGCAGTCGACTGCAGAAGCTTTTGTTCACTGAAAGTGGTTGATCAGGAAGTTTTTCTTTCTCTTGTGACCGCTCCTGAAGAAACATTTTATATTTGAGGTAAGAATTAATATAGTATTATGAAAATGATATATGATTATAGTCAGCTGAATCAATGTGTATGATTATTTAAACATTGTCAGACAATAACAATGTTACAGGAGCTTTCCCATTTTCGGATTTATTTTCATATTTCTCCTTCCTGGCTCACTCGACCAGTGATGCCAAGTTAAATTGTGAAAATTAATGTCTATGAAAGGAAATAGTTCGTGGAAATAATAATCGAAATTCATTATAGAAAACATCAATTACAATTATAATAAAATAATAGGGTACATATTTAACTTAATTATTGTTGTTGTTAGGAATATAAATAATGAGAAATAATTGTGTTATAATTCAATTTATTCAAATTTAATTTTTTATTGAATTTAACTTTCAGTTTATTTTGTTTATAATATATTAATATGTAATATGTATTCCTGTACTTACACAAGTATTTTCTATGAAATTTGTCACTTAGGTCCTTTGCTATGTTGTAATTTCTTGCTTAATCCATATTAAAACAATATACCATGACTTTAAAGTGTTTTCTGAGCAGTTAATGAGGATTATTTTAGTATCATGGAATTAGGATATTACTCACGGAATTAGGACACTATCGCGGAATTTGGATCCCTGTCACGGATTTAGGAACCACTGTATAACAATGAAGAATCATATATTATATATAAAACTTGTGAAACTGTTGACACTGAATGTTGTAAAAACTGTAGCTGAAGGTCCAAATAACGTCATTTAGTTGTTATTTGAAAATTTTAGTACAATTTTGGCATAAATATAGCCTAGACTTCATTAAATAAGTCACGGAATTAGGCAACCTTACCCTAATGTTTGTCGTTCTGGTTCACTGACGAGAGCTGCGCTACTACTTTTCATTCGGTAGAGATATAGTCTAAGCCAGTGATGTCAAAGCAAGCGTATTTTTCTGACCTTGACATCGTGCTCGGGCAGCAAGGGCTAAGTATGGAAAGAGGAAGGGTTGTGTATATGAATAAGCAACCTGTTGGATTAAGAAAACAGTGGTGCACAAACTTCAAACGGAACGCGAAATTTTATGTCGTTATTTTTATATGGCTTCTTTCTGTTTAATATAATCTATACTGTCTGTAAAACAAAAGTACTAACACCGATTTCTTACTATTGCACTTGTGTTTTAAATCTTAATAACATAATAGAGAGTTAAGAAGGAATATTCACTTAAATTCCATAGTAGTATAATATTATACTGTATTAAGTGGATGAAGCACATCATTCATAAAGAAAGTGATATTCCAAAGAAAGAGACTGAGTATGACATGATAAGTTGGAATTTATATTGATGGTATCTTTAGCCTTACAAAAGTAATCAATAAACTAATCAAAACAATATTACAATACAAAGCAAAGTTACCTAGGCACTGTATCTGTTTTAAGTCTAACTAATATTACATAACAAAACTCTTATCGCATTATGCTTTTAAGGTGATATTTGTGAGCAACTTCCTATCATCAGAATATTAAATTATTTTCTCGAAATATGCTGAAGCTATAGAGTTGACTTTTTTACAACACATGGGCACGTATCTTTTGCTTATGGTGTAACAGTAGTTGCTATGTTAATTCATTTCCTTACAAACAATTTCCATGCGAATATTTTCAAAATTTTCAATACACTATCTTCAGTAATACGGTATATTAGATAAACAAAACATTCTGTAAGGCTACTAAATAAATAGGCCTATACCTGAAAATTTAACTTTTCTATACGAAAAGTTGAGAAAATATTTCTTTTGAATAAAATAATCAAACTTGTGAAAAATGAGCATTAAAATTAAAACTTACATTCTTATAATGCACTTATACTTCTCAGGCAAATCTAAAAATTAAAATGGATACAGTTTTAATAAGTTGTCTTCCCTTTATCTATTGAAACAGTGCTAGCCATCCCTGAATCTAGCTTGACCAAGCGGCATATACTACCTCTTTCGTCTGTCTCTTTCCTTTCCGCTGTAAAGCGCTCAGGGTCTCCTGGGCTCTAAAGCGCGCGCTTGCTCGTGTGGGCATCAATTGACATACCTGGTCTAAGCTCACACAACTTAACAGTTTTGGTACCAACTTCCTAGCTCTGGTGCCAAAGTGTCCCGCTTGCAGCCCTCACAAGCTTCATGCTGTAAGTAATCTCTTTCTCATATCGGCGTTGTGTTTCAAGCGGTGTTTTTATCTTACTGTCTCGCTGCTTGTTTGTGACGTTGATTCGAAACCCTGACAAGAATAATATTGAAGACAGTACATGACAAAAGGCTCGTTTCTTGAATTTGTTGTACCTTCTTTTCCAATCTTTTGTAATTGAACCTGCGCAACAGTATTCGTAAATCATGTCTGCGTGAGAGTCGTCTCTTATCCTGCACAAGGTCACACACGTATCGCCACGCCCTGTGCAACTAAACAAACCCCATCGATTTTGCATCCTTGTTTATGTAGCTGGCTGATTGGCGGTGATGAAACCCAATTATAAAACAGAGTACATTGTCCCACGGGACACAGGCTGTGGGCTGCCAGAGCCTCCCTCACTCATGTAACGAATCTGTCACTTGAATAACCGCTCAGAAAATCAAATACATGTTCACTAACGCCGTCCAATCCTAGATATATGCAAGTAATACAGTACATTTTATTACTTCGTAACTGCATTTTATACATCTTTCATACACGAAAATGAAAATGCATTAAAAGAGGTGCCAGAAATATTATTAAATGCCAATCCAGTCTATAGATATCATCAGGGTTGCAGTCCCAAACTTTACAGTGCCGGAGCTCTTTATGTTTTTTAACCTATGGGGAAGGGGGAAAGTTTGGATGCAAAAAAGATAATAATACAAAAAAAGAAATGCCATAAAGTAGGACTGTCAGGATAATGCAAGGCAACACCAATCAATACCTACTCTGAGCTTCTGAAGTTCAAGTAAACCGAAATGGTTACTGTAAGGGCGATTATTCTGCGCAATGTAGGCTTAATAAGCTGATATAAATTTCGCTTTTGTTGCTTCACGGTGGGCTGCACTCGTTTATTCGCCAACATTTTCAATTGATTGCTTTTCAGACGTATCAATATAATTTTTGTGCTATGTTATGAGCATTGGATTTCTTGTGTTCAATAATTATTTTTCGTAGTAGCTTAAGCTGATCTGATCTGTTCGATCCGTAGTAATTTACTGAAAATGAGCGCCATTCAGATAGAGAAATACACTTTTTTTTCAAATACACCTAATGCAGTTACTTCATGGCACACTTTACAGCCTAGCTTACATTGCTTACAATCAATCCACGGATAAGCTTTTTTTTTTTTTTTGATCACATATTTTCTTCATTCCATACATTCGGCCACTCACTTTGCAGACCGACTTTTTGGCTTTTACAATTTTACTATTTTGAACATTATGATGTTGAATATTCTTCGCAGTCATACTGGAACTGTCTGTATCTTCTATAACAGTATCTCTGGTTGAATTACTAGGTTCATCAAACAGAAGCGATGGGCTTGAGATATCACCAATATCAGGAGAGGAAGCTTTTGTAACTCCACTAGTAACAGCAATGGCACGAGAAAAGAAAGAAGTTATTGGTTTTTGTCTATATTTATTTTGTTCCATATTTACTGAAGGGCAATAGATAAAAACAAAAGTTTCAAGCAATCTTTTAGTCACGTTATAGGCACTAAATTAACTGTTTAAAATTCGCTTCGTAAAATAACTGGGAAACAAACACAACACATTTCGGTAAGTAACACCATAGACAATCTCCTGTATCGTACAAAGACGCGAAAACTAACGAAATACGATACGAAACGAAAGTGAACTAGGAATGTGATCATTTCGCGCAGGCAAACTAAAGTTTAGTTTGGTGGTGGTTCTGTCACTGATTCTTCCCCCATTGCTCACCACACACCCCGTCTACGCTCCTAGTGGTCTCGCGACCCTCTACTTCCGAACTTGTTACGATTTTCTAAAGGAAGCACAGAAAATATAATCACTAAATATTCTGACATTAACTAAGATATCGTTAGCTGGGAAAGTATTGTAATGTCAAAACAAATTTTAAAATTTCAAACCAATGCTGGAGCTCCGCTCCACCTTCGAACACAGTGCCGGAGCGTCGCTCCGCACCATCTCCACTGCATCCCTGGATACCATATGCAGTCCTTCCCTTTAGGTTGAAATGGTATTAAAGTATAGAATTCTTTAGTTGGCAGAGAAATTTAGACAGAGAAAGATATATTTCTTACCTCTCACTCACTCAGTGGCTGACCGGAACTCTGCGGGGGGGATGGTGGCAAGAGACAGACACCCCCCATGAAACTGTTTGTATGTGCAGTGGCGGATTCTTCTACTTCTACTTCCATGTTGTCGTCACCGTCATCGTCGTCACTATCAGAGTTCAAACTTATTACGAAACGATCCACCGCCTTGTCTATCATTCCATCCCTTTCCCAATAAAAATCCTCTTCCTTTTTAATATGTTCACACGCATTTTTCCAATTCTCTGGCGTAACCTTGGACAACGCTTCTTCAAATAATTTTATAACTTCACTGGATTTGAAAGATACATTGTGTTTAGCGACATCATTTTTCACTTGAGCCCAGATGAACTCAATGGCACTAAAATTGCAGTGGTATGGTGGCAGTCGTACTACGGTATGCCGGTGTGGTTCACTTTGAGCTAATGTATCCAGTTCGTACCTTACCATTTTTTCCTTTTTCAATTTTATTATGTCGTACAGTACGATTTTTGTCGCCTTTGGGTCGTACTCTATGTTGTTCTGACGTAACCAAGACTGCATGTCTGATTTAGAAGATGCAGAAGTGGGAGCTTTATTTAACTGTACAGAATGGTAAGAGGCGTTATCCATTACTATAATGCTGTTTTGTGGAATGTTCGGAAGGAGTTTGTTTTCGAACCAATGTTTGAAATTAACGGCGTTCATTTCCTCATGAGGATCGTTGGTAGATTTGGACTTAAAACTGTGATAGGCTCCTGGTATAAATCCAGAAGAAGATCCAGCATGCACAATAATAAATCGTCCTCCTTTTCCTAGGGACACGTTCAGAGGGATGTCACCATCTTCACAAATCCAAATTTTGCTCTTCGTGTGATTGATGTTTATCCATGTTTCGTCTAGGTAAACGATAGGGCGGCCGGTTATTCTTAAGTCGCGCATCCTCCTTAAGAAATGGAATCGCTTAGCAATTATGTCGGGTTTCTCTAGCAGAAGCTTCCGTCCGAAGTTATTCTTAGCGTAACGGAAATTAAGTTTTTTTAATAATTCCCGGACCGACCATTTACTGCCAGAAAATAAGCCAGACTTATCGAGAGCATCACGAATATCTTCCACACTCGGAATGAAATCAGCCTTATACAAAGAATAAATCTGCCTCTTGATGGCGGCAGCAGTGAATGAGTCTATATTGGTTTTCGTGGGCGTTCTTTGCGGCCGCTTTTTGCCCGGAGTTGAAACTCTTCTTCCTGATTCATCTGCTTCTCTCTTTTCATTTAGGATACGGTAAACAGTGCGTTCAGATACTCCACAAGCAACAGCAGTTCTCTTTGCTACTTCGACTACGCTTATTGTAGGATTTCCGACTTTCAAGGCATCGTACTCCTCTACGAAAAACTTATGTACATTACACACTATTTCCCTGGCGTCAGACTGCAGTGGCTTTCCTCTTGTTCCTACACCAAGAATCACAAACACTAGGACAAGTAGGCCTAATATAAAGCACAATACTTCTAACATTTTAATTATAAAATGATTATAGGCACCTTCTCAAACTACACTGAAAAATGTTAACACACAGTTGTAATAACATCCACCACTGACAACGTCTCCAGATGGACTGGTTTGGTGAGGGAGAGGGAGGAAAGAAAGAGGAAATACTGTTATACAAGTGTCTGTGTCCCAGGATTAGTTCAACTCACCCTCCTGACCCTTCCCAAGGCATCAGGTAGCTCTGCCAACATAGACCTTCCCAAGTATAGTGATTTGTCTAATTGCAAATATTATCTAAACGGGATTTGTCTCTTCTGTAGCCAATATATTTTATTTTGAATTGAGTCCTCCATTCGGATATTAAATATATTACTAAGAATTCTGCTCAAAGATGGCATTATACAAATTCCTCTAAATTTATTGAATCTCGTATCTCCCTTCTATATGGCACTAATATATAATAGTTTTCAATCCGATTGAATACGATCGTTGTCTACTATCTGGTTAAAAAGTCAAGCTAATGTTCTTATAATACCTGGCCCTCCATATTTGATCAATTCTACAGGGTGTTTCTAAATTAGACCGACAAACTTTGGTATCAGATAACCTTCTTTCAAACGCTTTTGTTGAGGAACCCATGGACTGTGACATTTCCTTTCAGAGCAACAGGGGTTTATGTCATTACATGGTTCGATCGTAGAGGAAGTTATTGAAGTGATTGGTTACTTGAAAAGTGAATAAACAAATCATTAATATTACAGGCACAATTTATTGACATAAACATACATAAAAACACAAACTAGACAAGCGAAGACACTCACTTCAGTGTTAAATTAGAAGGATGGATCGATTGCTTTACTGTCTCATCACTACAACAAGTGCTAGAACACACGTCCATTGATTTCCAGACAAGCCTTGCATTGACGTGCCATACTTCGCCGTATTTTTTCAAAGACGCCAAGCATTTTCTTGATTTCAGCTACTGCCCAGACAATGAGTGTTGCAAGTTCTCCTTCAGAATCAACAGGGGTTTCATAAAGCACAGGTAGTAATCAAATTAGATTAATGCATGATACCGAGCTCAGGGTATAAACAAACGCGGTCGAAAAATGATACTGCGCTGGAGTAAACAAACTGGATGGTAGATTTAAAACTCTCTTGTACTGAAACGAACGTCCGAGCCCATGGGTTTCTTAATGAAAAGTGTTTGAAAGAAGATTATTTATCCGATCCAAAAGTTTGTCGGTCTAATTTAGAAACATCCTGTATAGGAATTCTTCCAAGTCCTGAAGCTTCCTATTTGTTGGTGATTTTATTAGAGCACACAATTCATCTTCCGTAACGGGATCCATATGATCCGTGTCTTGCGTACGTTCCCTTCCGGGCAGGACTCGGGACAACATCCTCTGTCGGCGATGCCACAGAGAGCCAGAAACACTTGCACATGTCCTGGGCTCTTGTCAGCACGGTGAAGTACTCCGTAACTCACGACACTATAGAATTCGTTCGTTGATCGCCGAACAGTTTAGATCAATTAATTTTCAAGTGTTCGAGGAAGTACACGGACTGGCAGACAATGGCAGTACAAGAAGAATAGACATGATTGCCATCCCACCAAATAACAACAATGGCTACATCATCGATCCCACCGTTAGATTTGAAAAACAAAAGAGCCAACCTGAAGATGTAAATAAGGAAAAAACGACATATATGTACGTACCGTTCCATATTTCATGGACAAATACGGTCTGCGACAAATTAAAGTAATAGGCCTTATGGTTGGAGCGCGCGAAACTATTCCCGGTTTCTTCTTCCAGACCTGGCAATGTTTCGGCCTACAGAGGAAGGAAATTGATGACATCGTTCTTGCAGCTCTGAGAGGATCAATATTTATACTCCGAAACCATCTCTACGGTCAACAGTGATGAAATAATTAATTAGTACCTAATTATTTATTCAGTAATTTCTTGTCATTGTTGTAAGACTCCCTTCAACTTAAACACATGTATGTTTGTTATACTTTCAACTGCTTATTGTACAATATGCTCTGTCTTTGTGGCAGCCTGTTAATAGAGGGAGCTGTTATCGTTCAGATAAATAAATAATACAGAAATATAATCGATAATGTGTCGAAGGCTTCCCCTTCGATTCCTTCGTCAAGTCATCAATTCATTAGTTCGGCCTATGCGAGAGCAAATTTTAATTTATACATGCCTTTGATGCTTCGCCTGCACACTGTATATTCCCACGCTGGATACTTTATAGCTGTGAAAACCGCAAAGGCAGGCAATGTTGCGGCCGGATGTAGACGGGAGGTGACGCCACTGCAAACTTGGCCGGCATCGCGTAAAGGAGAGAACAGTCAACAGGTTAGGTATTACGAAACGTTACGGTTTAACTTAGCAAACCAGCACCACACTGTCAACAATCATTCCGCCACGAGTCAGCAGATGGTACATGCGAATTCAGCTGCTTGCCTTCACACTCAAACTCACAAAGAAACCGTCCCAGGTCGTGGGGCATGGATTTAATGAAAATACATATTTAAGCTAATTTTTGTTCGTTAAGAAACATGGTGATAGTCGTTCGTTTCACTTTTTCCTCTTTTACGAAATATACTGACTTGAAAATTGTTGTTACTTATACCGCTTCTTGCGCGCACTCGGATCATCATAGATCCGCGATACCGTATCACAGCTTTCGCATTAATAATCTAGCCAATTTTTTTTCTCTTAACTCACATTAATACAGTACTAGTGCAATCCATGGCATCTGTAACTCATTCGCACAGTGTCTAAATCCATACGTATGCAGCTGAAAATCTAGGAACACGACTGTACACACTATGCATTCAATGGGGAATATGAATATAAAGTAAAACAACGTGTAGACAAAGATAAGTAATTTAATGTCATGGTGGATGTAAACAGTTCCGGTAAACTGACAAAAAATCACGTGAGATAATTGTTAAGAGATGTATTTCTCCCGGATGTTAAGAAAGACTACTACTTCTGGATTTCTGAAGTGGTCAGCAATGTTCCGCAACCTTTTTATACTCACGGTACACCCTAGACAGGCCTAGACTCAACCAAGCCCCTACAGTCTCGGCTGCGCGAAACGCGGAAACCGGGGCAAATTGAACGCTGCGCTTGCCGCCATATTCTTGGAGAGCAGACGCATAATAGTAGTACGTAAATCACGCAATTTAACGGTGTGATGATCTAAAATTGACAGATAATGGCCATTTTCGACATTTAACGTAAAATTAGGACGAAGTAAACATATTCAAAGTTTCATTGATATGCATTAGAACATTAAAGAAAAGAAAATACGTACGCAGCAATTTATAGAAAACATACTCATACATCCATAAATAGGCCTACACAATACATATTATAGACTGTATAATTTTACGATAATCAGCAAATTGTTAGGTTTCAGAGACTCTAATATTATATTAACATACATTACTCTTAGATCATAAGACATAAATATATGCACCTTGATTACACAAGTTCTTATTATAATCAAATTCTTAAGTGAATAAATATGTGATAATCAGTATAGACCTGTTGTTAAGTTTTAGAGAATCGAAAATTATATTACCGATAATTCTAGACCACAGGACATTAGGTAATCTGGCAAAATATAATGTGCGAAGTTAGCCATTGAATTCATTCTTCAATTAATAAAGGGAATGCTATCAATTATAAAAAGTATCGGTACCGGTACCTAATAAATTGCAAACAATAGGTAATGTGAAGACCTAAAAACTAAACAAACACTTTATGCAAGATAAAAAAAAAAACCACGTACTTTTCATGTGTGGATTTTTTACATACCGGTATTGTATTTTTATTTTAAATAAATAAAATAGATATATTATCATTGCTTGCGGAGTGATGGTACATAATTTTTATGCATATATGTAATATCAATAAAATGCCATTCCTTGCTTTTGTTAATAAAATATATGTCCGGCAAAATGTAAAAGAGTTATTTATAGGTGAACTCTGAATCATAAGTTCACAAAGACGGCTTAGCTATTATAGCTATTTATTTATTTATTAATTATCTGTATATTTATTTATCCATTTATGGATCTTGAATGAAAGTTTATAATCTTGCAGATAAATTCATTTACATAATAAAAACACAAATTTATCTTTCCACTAATGTTTTAACATCTGATGTGTTAGTCTAAATAATTCACTCAGTGGGATTTCTCTACAGTCTGATAACTGATAAGTATTCTTTATTGTCGTAAACTACTGATAGATTTTTAATGTTATTGATATTGTAACAACAGAGATAATATTATATCGTACCTTTTGCCAATGGCTTGGAAAAACAGGGATGGTATTATCGCCGCGCTCTCGTGGTTAACATTCGGCAGGTCTTTGAGCGGCCTCGTGCATAACATTCGGCAGGTCTTTGAAATTTAATTGCATTATTGTTTTCAATTTCTTGTGTCGCCGCTCCAATCACTCGCCTCAATTTCAATATTGCAACCAATAAGCTGCTTCCATTATTAAATGACACTTACTTGTCTAATCCACGTGGACTAAAACCGAGGTTGCAATGTCTTGTGCTGAGGACGAACATTAAGGTATGTGATTAAAAATTATTATTAAAGAGTTACTATTAAGAGTTAAGAAAGCCAGCGTACTCGTATATGATATAATAATAATTATACTAATAATAGCCATTTAACAATATAACAAACTAGTGCTTATTCTTATCGAGGAAGTAGACGTGACGCTTAGAGTGAAACCTACAGAGCAACAATCGGTCGGCAAAATTATGATTTAAAAGCACACCGCACGTTATTGTATGATGCCGACATGTTAAGCATGAGTCCGCGGCGATAATATTTATCATCTTTCAAAATTCTATTGCCATTACTTTCAAACTGTTCACAAAAAACACCAGAGACAAAACGAACAATCGTGTTTACCGCTCTATTTCTACCAGTAGCATGGCGGCGTAAACATGCGCAGACTGGTTTCAATTTTCGACAGCACACCAGCGCTCTGTGTGAGTCTAGTATACTATATAACGTCTTTGGACTCAACACGGCACACCAAAATGTTAATTTCCTCAAAAATATATGATGTGACTCTCTTAATATAATTACGTAGGGGAGAGTCGGGTAGTATCGGACATCGGGTAGTATCGGACAGTGCGTTTCTTTCATCTACCACCATAAGGTAGTACCTGAATGACATGGTTACGTTTCTCTATGCGACATTACAGAAACGTAACCATGTCAATCAGGTACTATCATCGTGTGGTAGATGAAAGAAACTCAATGTCCGATATTACCCGATGTCCGATACTACCCGACTCTCTCCTAATGTAATTAAATTTATTATTATTATTATTATTATTATTATTATTATTATTATTATTATTACTAGCTGTACCCATGCGCTCCGCTGCACTTATTAGAAATAAATATAAAGTAATTACATAATTAAAATAGAACATTGGGTCCAGGGAACATTCATGTTTGATAGAAGAATAAATCGTTTAATATGCTACTTAATTTAAATTGTATTTAAATTATTAAAATGCTATCATTTTGGTCCAGAGACCACTCATTTGGTGCAATGACAATTCCTTTAACATTTTTCTAAATTAGTCTTGAATGCATCCTTTAATAAATCACTCCAAATTAATAGAGTTCATTGTGTAAAAATGTAAGAATTCACGATCTCCTATGCACTACTGCCATAGAATGAATAAATTTGTTTTCCTTCCTACTAAAAATTTTAATATTTTGCACATAGAAGTTACGGAACAACGACACTATAATCTGAGGCGGCGGTGGAAATATATTGTATTGTTATTTTAAAACTCTTATATATCCTTAAATATCAGTCCTATCAAAATTTTTCCTGGAATAAAACTTATCGGAAAGCATTTGTAAAGAAACTTTTGCTATGTAATTTTTTTCACAAAAATCAATAATAAGCGAGATATTACGGTTTATTTAATTCAGGCCCCCTTATAAACCCCCTTTTAAATAAAGTATTTTGAATGCTATATAGCCTAAAATCTAAGTTACAACGAACTTAATTTATATTCCAATTTTCAACGAAATCCGTTCAGCCATTATCGCGTGAAAAGGTAACAAACATCCAGACAGACAGACTTAAATATCAGTCCTATCAAAATTGTGCCTGGAATAAAACTTATCGGAAATCATTTTTAAAGAAATTTTTGTCATGTAACATTTTTCACAAAAATCAATAGTAAGCGAGATATTTCCGTTTATTTAATTCAGGCCCCCTTATAACCCCCCTTTTAAGTAAAGTATTTTGAATGCCATATAGCCTAAAATCTAAGTTACAATGAACTTAATTTATGTTCCAATTTTCATCGAAATCCGTTCAGCCATTATCGCGTGAAAAGGTAACAAACATCCAGACAGACAGATAGACAGACAGACAGACAGACATACATACAAACAAAAATTTCAAAAAAGCGATTTTCGGTTTCAGGATGATTAATTATATATGTTAACACCAATTATTTTGGGAAAAGCGAAAATTACCAGAAAAATTTCGCTTACAGATTAATTATTAGTATAGATTAGTATTATTATTATTATTATTATTATTATTATTATTATTATTATTATTATTATTATTATCGTTATTATAAAACAGAAATCGACTCTTGCATTTGTTAAGAATTTATGAACTTTTTTAATTCACTGTAGAAAATACGCATTTTTATTACTAATATTAAAATAAATAACTTTACTCACACCTTCAATGTGATACTTGGGCTGCACACAGGTGGCTGATCTGTGGCGAAATCGTTAACAGTGCAAGCCTCATTTCTTCATCGATGGATTTAAGTCTCTCTTTGATGTTTTAATTTTCAGTTAACGTCGAGAAGCCCAGTTCATACACATATGTAGTTGAAAATGGCAATAACATATTAACTGCCATCTCTGAGATAGCCGGGTATTCACTCCTTATTGACAACCAAAATGTTTCCAAAGGCACTTCGAGAAGTTTTAATTCCAATATTCTGTCTCCTTTTAAGTCTGCCAGTTCCTCTTGTACGAGTATATTATTCGGAAGATGTTTTGAATTCACAATGAATTAATCACGAACCCAATAAAAACCTTGAACACTCTCTCCGAAATAGGCCTAATTCTTGAACTTCTGCTGCAAGCTTACTAAATGTTCTTTAATTAAATCCATCAACACTTTATTACCGTCAGCAAGGGGCCATACAGTTGGGAACATCTCAAACGACCCATTTTCAGGCATTAACAACATTTCAGCTATTATGTTTGTTTTTTTTTTTTACGATAAGTTCGGCTACCTTATAGCTAGCTTCTTGTACGTTTTGTAAAACCTATACCGACATCGTCATGAGCGTCACTTGTTCTTTTTTTTTTTTTTTTTTTTTGTTCCAACAACCGACGATAGTAATATACAGCTTTGTTTGTCAGAAAATAATGTTTTATTACCAAATGTCGTTTCAATTTACTGGAAACCATAGCATTACTGAGATTTTCACCACACACAACCCACTCGGGGATTGGGCATGTTTTGTCAACACACCACTTTAATTTCAATTAATTTTCGCGTCACACCTTTCATCTTGTGAAGGCACACCGGTTGCGGAACACTGAGATAGATGACACTATATTTACTTTTGAAGGAATAAACAATACTTTACATAGTAAAACAATTAAAACACAAATTATCCCCCTAGAAACTACAAGACTTGTGGAATCCTTAGATCTGTATTTTTAGGCAATATAAAATTGTAATTCGAAGACATGAAGAGTATTTCAGACATAAAATTATCTATGAAAACATTCCAGACACATTCCATGATAAAGGCTTCATAATGACATTACATTCTGTTGTGTATCACCAGTTTCATTCACCTGTCCTCTAAGACATCCTAATATACGTGGACTGGATATGTGATGGAGAGGTGGCAGAGGTGTGGATATGTGATAGACAGGGAAAGGATTTATATGTAAATACATATTTACTTATAAAGCTAATATAATTTATATTTTGCATTATCTTTATGTTTCACAATGTGTAGGGTTGAAAAATCCTACTTTTATTTTCCATATTTTTCCATATTTTAGAGTTTAGTACATATTTTCGTTAATTTCCATATATTTTCCATATTTCATATAAAACAGTCCATATTATATTAGGTTTAACAATAAAACAAAACAAAATTCCATTAACTTTTAAAAATACATTTCAACAATAGAGATTTAAACACATGTTCAGTAATCCCTTTAACATCAGAGTTATTTGAAAATTAGCAGTCCTATCAACAATGGGAAAGTAAGTTACAAAACTGTATTAATTTAATTTAAAATTTTTAACAGACTTCAGTTGTGCAGCTCAACAGTTAAATGCCAGTCAGAGTACACATAGGTTCAGTTTTGTAAATCATACTATAAAGACGGTAAATATGCCAAAAGTACGTCATTCAGTCAATTTAAAATCAAAACTAACAAGTTACATTTCAGAATTTAAAGAAGATGGTTTATCAACTGACAATAAAATATTATTTTGTAATTTGTGTCAGTGTGCAGTATCATCTACACAAAAGTTCCTGGTGCAACAACACATTACAACTAGTAAACATCAGGCCAACAAACAACTAAATTCCAAGCAGAGACAATTGTTTTTAACACAACCAACAACATCGAATGTAAGATCTGAGTTTAACATCGACCTGTGCCGTTCTCTCATCTCTGCTGATATTCCTCTCTACAAACTAAAGAATAAGGTCTTCAGGGAATTCCTTGAAAAATATACTCAACATACAATCCCGGATGAGTCAACACTTAGGAAGACGTATGCTCCATCCATCTACGATGAGACAATACAGAAGATAAGAGATGAAATTAAAGATAGTTCAATTTGGGTTTCCATTGATGAGACTCCCGACAAAGAAGGTAGACTTGTTGGTAATGTAGTTATCGGTTTGTTAAGTGAACAATATTCTGAACGAATTCTTTTACATTGTGATGTTCTAGAAAAGTGCAATAACAAAACTATAGTTAAACTGTTCAACGAAGCTATGGGTATCCTGTGGCCAAAGGGTATTATGTACGATAATGTGTTATTCTTTATTAGCGATGCTGCCCCTTATATGGTCAAAGCTGGACAAGCATTATCTGTTGTATATCCTAAATTGACTCATTTTACTTGTGTGGCGCATGCATTTCATCGTGTGGCAGAAGTGGTCAGAGACAATTTCCCTAAAGTAGATTTGTTGATTTCATCAGTGAAAAAAGTATTTCTCAAAGCTCCCAGTAGAGTTAACGTGTTGAAAGAAATGTACCCTGAAATTCCATTGCCACCAAAGCCAATTTTAACTAGATGGGGTACATGGCTAGAAGCAGTTGAATATTATGCCGAACATATAGACTCTATTAACAATGTTCTCCTTGCATTGGACTCTGAAGATGCAGTCTCAATTGATACTGCGAAAACAGTTACCTGTGACATAAGTGTGAAGAATGACTTAGCTCACATTCAGCATACATTTTCATGCATCATAAAAACGCTCAAAAGTCTCCAAAATAGGCACCTTTCACTATCTGAAAGTTTTGAAATTATAAATAGTACTGTGGAACAACTGAATCGTGGTAGAGGTAAAGTTGCAGATGCAGTAAGAGCTAAGGTGGACACTGTACTTTCAAAAAACCCTGGATATGAAGAACTACAAAAGGTTGTTGCTGTGATGAGTGGTGAATCAACAGTGAAGATTAACTTGGACTTATCCCCAGCAGACATTGTGAAATTGAATTATGTACCAGTTACTTCTTGTGACGTCGAACGCTCTTTTAGTCAGTATAAATCTATCCTCAGAGACAATAGAAGAAGATTCACTTTTCAGCACTTGAAAGAAATGTTTGTAACCTATTGTTATGGTAACAGACAATAAAAATTGTGTTTTGTTGAAACTACATTGGAAGATAAGATACGTCCATTATATTTTTTGTTTAGTTTGATTAAAATGTACCAATATTTAACGTACATAGTCATTTTTTTATAATTTTAAGTCCATATTTAATTCCATATTTTGGTAAAAATCCATATTTAATTCCATATTTTGGTAAAAATAACTACATATATATTTACATATTTCATATATTTTTAGTCCATATAAATCCGTTCCCTGGTGATAGAGAAACATGTGAGGAAGTTTGATAACGTTCTTGCAACAATGTTACATGTCCGAAACAGTATGTGCGTTACAGAAGAGTGTGAAAAATCAGACTATATAAAATGTTTGTATTGTTCAATGGCTCTTTGTTCCGACCACTTCATTTCGAATTCACACAAGATAGAAAGGATGCAATTGGACTACTACGAACAATCGGCGAAAGATACCCAGAGAAGAATAAAGAAGTGTATACAATATTTGTGGTTCTAAAGAAGGCGTTTGACAGAGTGGATTGGAATCAACTGATGGACATCCTCAAGAAAATAGGTGTGGATTAGAAAAACAGGAGCCTGTTCAGTAACTTATATATGAAACCAGTCAAAGTCAAGATAGGAGAAGAAATGTCTGAAGGAAGTGAAATAGGAAGAGGAGTATGGCAAGGAACCCTGGTCAATATCTATTTCGAGGATCTGGTGAAGAACTGTTTTTAGAACGTGGGAGGGGTAAAAGTAGGAGGAAGAAGAATAAAGTGCATAAGATTTGCTGATGAAGTTAGAATTTATAAAACAGTTATTGTTCTGTAAGGTTGTGAAACTTGGACTCTCACTTTGAGAGAGGAACAGAGATTAAGGGTGTTTGAGAATAAGGTTCTTAGGAAAATATTTGGGGCTAAGAGAAATGAAGTTACAAGAGAATGAAGCAAGTTACACAACACAGAACTCACGCATTGTATTCTTCACTTGACATAATTAGGAACATTAAATCCAGACGTTTGAGATGGGCAGGGCATGTAGCACGTATGGGCGAATCCAGAAAGGCATATAGAGTGTTAGTTGGGAGGCCGGAAGGGAAAAGACCTTTGAGAGAGGTGGGATATGATGATAGAGACTGAATTAATCTTGCACTGAATAGGGACCGATGGCGGGCTTATGTGAGGGCAGCAATGAACCTTCGGGTTCCTTAAAAGCCATTTGTAAGTAAGACTGAATAATTTCAAGGAAAAATTGTTCCGGGGCCATGTATCGACTCCGGGACCCTTCGCTTAGCGCACGAATCTCTCCCGACTGAGCTACCCCAGGAACAATTTTTCCTTGAAATTATTCAAACCTGCTTTACAGGGAGCTACTACCTGAAAGCCAGATTTGCATAATATTGACTACTCTGTCGGTAAATTGGTATACACAACTGGCTTCATATGGGTGAATGGCGATAAGTTAAGTACCCGCCATGAGAAGGAAAATTATTATAGAATTATAAAATCGTCTTTTTCTATAGCATCTGACTGAGGTTCTGGCTGATATGTACATCTACTATCACACAGTATATCACACTTAACGATATGTGTCAGAGGAAGAACAATTGTTTGTATTCATCTGAAGTCTGACTAGTGTAATACTATATTTAGCTAGTCGGTGATGTATGCAATGGAGGGGAAAGGAATTGGCCATCCTAACCCATTACCTCCTGGTCCAGTTGCCTCGTAAGTGGTGCCTTCTTGGTATCACTTGTGAGTTTCAGACCTGTCTTCGGACAGTTGACTAAACAACAATATTGTATAAAATGTAATAGAAATTTTAAAAGCAATAACAAAAGCAAAAGAAAATATGTCAAATAATATTTTATACATGTTGAATAGAAGTACTTGACCTACGTTTAACGCTATCGCATGCCATACATCTTCCTCTGAAAGTGATTCAGGTGTATCAATCGAAGTTCACCATTGATACACATGCTTGTGTTTGCTTGGCGAGAGCTGCACCCAGGACGGGTTCGTCTTTATTGTCATCATGGTCTGACAGGTAGACCATCCTGCTTCAGTCCCTGATGGAGTCAGGTTCCATCCGCACACGAATTGTCTGATAAGCCCCAGGAACATGAAGCCACATCCCTTACTATATCAGCATCGGAAACCCATACTACTCCCAAGATTTCACCTCAGCCTGTTTTTACTGTTGCAGATGATAGATCAGGGGCGGTTATTCAGGTGAAGTAGGTGAAGTGTTACTTCACGTATTTACATGTAAAACACAATTTTATCTCATATTAATAATTAATTCCAGTTATTACCGATATCGTATTTCTAAAATAAGAAAAAGTTTTCTTTTCTGTCGTTATAAACAGTGTTTAGTTGTATAAATAGTACCTGTAACCGTCCGCTGAATAGAATAATGTCAACTGTTACGAGCGCCGAGCGGTGATTATTGCAACTTACAATACTGTACAGGTGAAATTATTTGGGCTCCCATTCTCATACAACACTTGGTTTCCATGGTAACGTGACGTCACGCACTGAAGAAAGATTGTATGAGTGAAGTGCGTTTCTCAGTCTTTCAGTTACGGAGAACTGTCAGACTTTTTGTAGGTGGAGTAACCAGTTTGCAGGTCTAACGGTACTAATAATAGAGAAGGGTTGCAGCTCGTCTCCAAGGCCTGGGGCTATTGTTTAAGGGCTGTGAAATTTTACAGTATGTACTACCTGACTCGAGAATAGTATCCTCATTTCTTGTTTCCAAGCATCCACCCCTGCAGTGGTAAATTGGCTGGCTCTATGTTATTTCATCAGGAATACACCCCACATACATTCCCAAAGTTTAAAAGTTGTTTTCCGCCGCGTGTATTATTTTTTCTCATGAGCTCGTGATCTTGTCAGTTTTTTTTCAACTCTTGTATTTGAAAGTTTAACCCACGCGTAAATATACGCATGTAGTTTAATATTGTGTACGTATATATTAACTTATTATTTAATATATTATAATATATTAGTGATAAGTGTACATAGTGTATTAATCCTACATCATAGTGCTATTATACAAATACTTAGGTACCAGTACATAGAAAATGTTGATTAGTGAGTGCGAAATATGTATCCCGAAAATGACACGGTTTGTAATTTATTAGAAATGTCGTTTTGTAGACTTAAATATGAAGATAAAAAAGATGTTTTAAATTCTGGACGACCTACAGTTCCATTTGTTATTTGTTTTAAAAAGTGCTAAGAAAGTACAGAAATTGTATAAAATAACTTTAAAAAATTCTTCCGATAAAAGAAGCTTTTCTGTGTGAAGAGATTGAAAATTTCACTCGGAATGCTACATCACAGGAGAGACTTTCATTATTAGCCCCATAGTTTTGCATAGAGATATCTGTCCACCCTTAGTTAAACTCAGACATTTTATGAAGACATCATCGACAGGCTTGCTGCTTTAAAAGATAGGAGGATTGACTTGGTATGCAAGAAATTGGGTGAGTCCTGAAATAAATTAATTTTCCTATATGCATGTGTTCTAGAACAATAAAACTGTACGTAGTTTAAGAATAGTAGGCCTGCTCATTATATTGGCAAACTGTTCATGCGTTTGTGTATGTGAACAGCACTTCACCTATTCTTTTTACGGCGAGCCGCTACTGTAATAGATGAAATTAGAGGGAGCTGGAGAGTGTTGGTGGATTGATAGACGGAAACTGGAATGCCCTAAGAAAACCCTTTGCAACATGTGCTTTGCCCACCACAAATTTCATTATGACAGTTATCTTTAAATAGCTTGAAAACGTTATCTCAAAATGGATTGCGCCATTGATTTTGTTAGAAAATTTCACATGATTTTGAGTACCTACATAACCCTCTCTCCATTTAAACTTTCAAAGTTGCTTCCAAAATGGTGGCTTTTGAGGTAACTGAGGGCTAGAATTGAATGTGTCACTGGTAGAGCATTTGGTCTTACAAATACTGGTAATACCTATAGTAATCGAAAATCAGGCATATGGAAGATATTTATATAGTTCCAGACTTTTGATTTACCCTGTATATCCCATGTCTCGATTTCCTCCCTCCCATATGGATACATTGGTCCTTTCGCACTCTATTATATTGCTGAATAATTTCTTCACCAAACTTAACAACCCCTTTTCGACCTCTGAGAAATTAGCGCTTCTCTTTGTTTCCGACATTTTGCTAACAAAACACGATCTGTTCGTACCACCAGCTACAACAAAGCTCAGTTTAACTAAACGAAATTTTATAATACTCAATGAAGAGTTTGATAATAAGTACTTAAATTGACGGTTAACTTTTCTTTATAATAATGACCCTAAATAGAAGACAAGCGACAGTACCGGCTATTTTATGGAATATTTAAAGGGAGATGGAGCTATTTATTCGTAAAGAATGGCACTAGCATATTGAAGTGTGTCTGTAAATTCTGTGGTGCAAGGTGTGACAAGTACCACGTCCTGCAGTGTACCGAGTGCCTAAAAACAGTGAACGAACTTCGCACAGAAGACTAACGAACAAACATCCTATGCACACTTGTGCGCATTTCTTCTTTATTATATTAACTGGAAAGCCGGAAGCAGAGTTATTTTCTTCAGAATTGTAAGGCCCAATTGTATAAAACTCCCTGATTAAAGATCAACTTTGATCGAAGATCGAAAAGTGAACCGAGTTCAGACACTTCTTCTATTGTATAAAACTTTTCTGCGATCATATTACCTTGGTTCAAATGCAATCTAAGTTCACGTGAAAAGGATTTGGCAACTTCGCATAAACAGGTGAAATACGTGATGCACGGACCATGTTATACAGGTTTGTTCAATGTTGCTAATCTAGAGACTTTAACTCTTTTTCAACAACAATTTCTTTTAACTTTTATATTGCTTAAATAGGGATTTAGTGACCTGTTTAGCACCCCATAGTGACAAAATTTAATCTTTCTTTATTGATAATGAGAAATCTAGCGACTTTACAACTACGTTTTGGCGACTTTCCGTATTACACTCTGTTGAAGACACTGGTTTGTTTGTGCAATGTAAATAATGGCGGACAATAAGAAGAAGGTTGACTGTTCTCCAAGTTGTTATCATGTTATGGTGTTTGATACTGCTAAACATAATAAAGCTTTATAAAACGACAATTTTCGTTTAGTAATACAGTTAATTGAACATTTATGAATGTACCTATCATGTCCATTAATAATTAATGGTTGTTATAAACATAATATAATTATAGGTTATGTTATTTGATACTGCCGTACACGATAGAGCCTTATAAAATATAAGAATGTTTGTGTATTAAGGCAAGAAATTGAAAGAAATATATATATAAATGTACCTAACATATCTATTAATATTAATAATAATGGATATTTTATTTGCACAATCTGTCACTCGTATATTTCAAACAGAAAAGAAATAACTGAACTTGGATCATCTAACTTAATCGGAGAAATTTCTTCAGTCAAAGTTGACTTTAGTTTGAGACAAATTAATCTCAGATTAGACTTTATACAATACAAAATTCCAAGTTCAGCTGAAACAAGGATCAATTTAACCTCTGATCTAAGATTAAATGGTTTATACAATCTGACCTAAAAGTTGTAATAACAGGTCAGCAGGCGATGTTTAGTGCTGGTATATACACAAGTGGATCACTGTAAAATCCCAGGTAGTCAGATCCTATTGTGGGTGCAACTATATCCGTTTACAGTGTCGCAACTTCGGACTGACGTGTCTTCAGGTAAACGCTGACTCGCACTGCATAACGAAAATAAACAGAAAGTGAAAGCTTTCTTAAAGCAAGGGTATTGTAGAGAACAAAAGGAAAATCCCGTTATTTTCGAGACACGGTGAAGACGAAAGTCACTCTCTTGAGAGCCACTGTACCGTAATGTACATAACCACGTCCACATTCTGTAAACAGAGGAGCAACGTTCCTTGCTGTCTAGTGGTTTTCATACTTCACTTCACATGTCTAACAACATTAAACTTTCGATTGTCCTCACCGATGTTCGTCAAATTTTACTCGACAAACGTCAGATTAAGTACTAGGCTTCATTCAAAATGTCAACTTGAACAAAGTAGCCTAATATGAACCAGTGAAATTAGGCAGAAAACTTGAGCATCCAGAATGAGAAACTTATACGCAAAAACCGATAGTCTCGAGTGATGCTATCGATTGATGGAATAAATTGTTCTACAGTATTACATGCTTCGAGATGCCTTATTTTAGGTTAAACTTGAACCTTGAACAGATTTATTATACAGATCAATTATTTTTTCAAACGAAAATAATACATCATGAGTTGCTAATTTGGCGGTTATTAAGGTGGTGTGAGATTGTTGGGTATTTGCACCATGTCAGAGATGTATAGTTCGGGTCAGCTTACTTCATACTCTAAGGATGAAACCTAACCATTTTTCTCCCATTATATCATATATATATATATGATAGTGGATTGTGGTGATTTTCTAGTTTGCAGGTTGAATTTTCTTTTGCCAACTTCGTTTCGAATTTCGATACTGACAAATGCTACAAATGAGAGTGATTTTGTAACTGGTATGTTGGCAGCTGAAACAAACATTGTCGGTACTGAAGTTCCATGTGGTTAAAATTGTACCAGATTTCTGAGCCGGTTTCTGAAAGCTAGTGAAACTTGAACATACTAATAATTAATTAATATCAGTATTAATATTAATATATAATAGTTATTTTATGTGTTGCGTTATGGTTATAATTCAAGACTATAATCAAGTAAGTTTTCTTAGTTAGTACTAATAATTTCATGCGGTCAAACAAAATACAGTACATTTTTAGGTTTGGTCTCGTGAATCAATATTTAGTCTCTCAGTTTAGTCAAACCAATGAATTTCACATTGCCAGACAAAATACCTTACATGTTGATCCCTTTCTCGTATAGTTTGCCTACGAAAATATGTTACAAATTATTGAATTATTTAGAATAAACCTTTCAACATAAAGGTAAAGTACGGTAAGTCATTCAGTACGTAGGTTCGTGTGATATCTAGTACCAGTTGGCAACACTGACAAGACGGCAATATTTGCTGTTTAGGAACTGTTCTTACATGACCCTCACTATAGATTCATCCAACGTTTCGAAGTTACATAAATAGACTCCATCAACAGGGAAGACAAGGCTCTGTTTTTGAATCCGTTACCAAGATATACTCTTCAGTCTTGGATGTCTCTATAAGCGGTGCAAATACCGAGATATCTCGGATCACAATAGGCCTAAATAATTAATCTCTCATTAAAGAACGTAATCTACTAGTGTTATTCTTCGTTTTGACGTAAACGTAGACGTAAAAGTTTCAGTTACTAAACTTCTAATTGCACATCATTACGGTTGCGTATTGCGTATAGTATGGTTCCTAGCTCCCATGTACGTTGCGGTGGCTGAGTGGTCAGACCTTCAGTTTGTCACTCAGGTGGTCCGGATTCGAGTTCCGATCAGGCCTATATTTTTTCATTGAAAAATCCATAGTGACACTTGTGGGGGACAAGGCCGCATTTGGAATTTTTTGGGGGGTTCTCTCGTTTCCTCATATTAGGCATTTACATGGTGAACGGGAGAAGAGGTCAGGGCAGAAGAAGATATCAAATGATAGACGACATTAAGACACAGGGTGATCCACGAGGAAAGGTAAAAAATTTAGGATACGATATCTTAGGCCATTTTGAGTGAAAAGGTTCATATGAACATAGGTCCATTTTCGAACGATGGCGAAGCTAGATGCATTTTTTTTTTAACGTCTCGCTCCAGTGTGAATCAGACGTTATCATATGCTGCTGATTCAATTGGGGTTGCGTAAACAAGATTACACATCTCTCCCCACACAAAAATAAACCAGAGGGATTAAATCAGGAGATCGAGAAGATCAAGACACAGGACCACCTCTGCCAATCCATTTCCCTGGAAATTGTTCAAATAGTCACGCACGCGATGTGAATTTGTAGAGTAGTCATGAACTGAAGAACGCATACGTTACCTGCCGGTTTAATAAAGCACTGCGCTTGGTAAAAACGCAGAACAAAACTTGAATTTGTAGAGTAGTCATGAACTGAAGAACGCATATGCTACCTGCCGGTTTAATAAAGCACTGCGCTGGGTAAAGACGCAGAACAAAACCTGAATTTGTAGAGTAATCATGAACTGAAGAACGCATATGCTACCTGCCGGTTTAATAAAGCACTGCGCTGGGTAAAGACGCAGAACAAAACCTGAATTTGTAGTCATGAACTGAAGAACGCATATGCTACCTGCCGGTTTAATAAAGCACTGCGCTGGGTAAAGACGCAGAACAAAATCTGAATTTGTAGAGTAGTCATGAACTGAAGAACGTATACGTCCTCTGCCGGTTTAATAAAGCCTCTGAAGAAAATATATTAGAGAAACCCGTTTGTTTTGGTGTTCCTCCGGAGATTGTCGGTTTAATTACTTTACACCCTCTATAATGTCTCCCTTCCGTTGACTGTATTTTCGAATTTGCTACAAGGTAATTAGCACGCCAGGAAACAATCTAGCTTCAATTTCTTGACATATACTGTACTTATTCTATTTAAAGCCAATTTAGAGAGAGGGCTGCATTTTAAACTTCCACTGTTTTGTAAATAAGCATTCAATGTTGCCAAAGTTGGCACAGTTTTCTTAATACTGTGGTGTAACACTCGTGTATTTTCCTTCTAACAACCCCCTCATCGAAGAAATCGATCTCCACTTTCTTCTGTGTCTCTTCAGACATCCTCTCAGGTTTAAAATTTGACCTGACCAGAGGTCCCTTTAATCGGGGTTGGTAAAGTCAGTCCCTATCGTGAAAATACGGTAAACTGAGTCCGTGTCAAGAAGGAAGTGTAGATAAAATGATCCCTGCCAAAAGTCCAATGCCATGTGAGTCAAGGACCCTGTATGTTTATTTGCGAAAAAAAAAACAGACAGTTAAACGGATTAGCTCTAACCGTTTGGCAAACATTACGCGTAATGCTTGCAGTAAACTCCAAATGAACTATTACCGTTACACGTTACATTCGCGGAGAGCGACTCCATTGCACTGCGACCATCCACATGCGACCTGTGTATTGTGCTAAAAAGGCCCTTCAGCTAGGCACATTCTCATCCACACAGCTGACTATAGTAAGGTGTAGTCTCAGATCATATATAACAGATTGATCAGCCTTATGAGGTTCGAAAGCAACAACTTTGATCAATTTCACTATGCTGCCATCTAACGATTGCAGAAGAAGTCATGTTATAACTCCCATTTGAATGGCATATAGCAACTGTACTTCCATCTGGCGATTGTTACTAATCGACAGTGGTGATCCTGGTGGTTCTTCTCTTCCACATGTGCTCATGGGTGCAGTGTACATCCCAGGTCCCATATAGGCAACCACGCACGCCCTTGTCCAGTCTCTCTGTACGGCGATGGAATAATTCTATGGGATATGAACGAAGTGGAGAATTGACAGAATGGTGTAAATGCCTAAATATTTGGAAAACGGAAGAACTAAGGGGAAAAACCTCAACTTTTGTCCAGAGATGGCGCTGTCTTAAGGGCACACGAGCACATGCACCTCCATGAAATGTTATAAATTTCATATGGAAAATATAATAATTACAAACAGTTTTATTTGTTATTTTATTTCCAAAAATACGCGCCGATTTTGCTTAAAGTTATATTTTGTGCGCTTTTACAAACATGGCAATATAGGAATGGCCACACAGCCCGGTGCGGACTTTTTGCCTCATTTTTTTATCATCATCCCTAATTTTCAGCTGAGGGAAGTGACAGGAGAATCATGAGTAATACCTAGGGACCGTACTTCGTCCCAGAGGCTACAAGATTAAGTATTACTTGAGTTTTACTGTTAGGATAACGCGAGTGCATCTAACAAATGAAGTGCTTCTGTCTGCTCATGCGACTCTTGTTGGCAAATTATGCGAAACAAAACATAGACCAATTTCAAAGGAAAAATTGATCCAGAGTCGGGTCTCGAACCCGTGACCTTTGGCTAAGGGCGCCAACGCTCTATGACTATGCTATTCAGGAACTATACCAGAATCCCGCTCAATTTTTCCCTTATATTCACATACTTCAAGTAGGTTGACAGAATGCCAGAGCCCAACATTCAACGCACAATTACTGTGTCACTTAAATTTGTGGTTTTTTATTATCGAAACAGTAACTCGTATTATACCAATCTGCCTTTTCAGGTAGACCCCGGCTCAATTTTCCCCTTACATCCACATACTTCAAGTGGGTTAACAGTACACCAGACCCAGCATTGAGCGCACACTTACTGTGTGACTTAAAATTGTGGTTTTTTGTTATCGAAACAGTAACACATATTATACAAATCTGCCTTTTCAGGTAGACCCCGGCTCAATTTTCCCCTTACATCCACATACTTCAAGTGGGTTAACAGAACACCAGACCCAGCAATGAGCGCACACTTACTGTGTGACTTAAATTTGTGGTTTTTTGTTATCGAAATTGTAACTCGTTATTATACAAATCTTCCTTTTCAGGTAGACCCCGGCTCAATTTTCCCCTTACGTCCACATACTTGAAGTGGGTTAACAGAACACCAGACCCAGCATTGAGCGCACACTTACTGTGTGACTTAAATTTGTGGTTTTTTGTTATCGAAACAGTAACTCGTATTACACAAATCTGCCTTTTCTGGTAGATCCCGGCTCAATTCTCCCTTATATCCATATACTACAAGTGGGTTGACAGAACGCTAGGCCCATCTTTGAGTGCACACTTACTGTGTGACTTAAATTTGTGGTTTTTTGTTATCGAAATAGTAACTCGTTATTATACAAATCTGCCTTTTCAGGTAGACCCCGGTTCAATTTTCCCCTTACATCCACATACTTCAAGTGGGTTAACAGAACACCACACGCAGCAATGAGCGCACACTTACTGTGTGACTTAAATTTGTGGTTTTTTTTTATCGAAATAGTAACTCAATATTATACAAATCTGCCTTTTCAGGTAGACCCCGGTTCAATTTTCCCCTTTCGTCCACATACTTCAAGTGGGTTAACAGAACACCACACCCAGCATTGAACGCATACTTACTCTGTGACTTAAATTTGTGGTTTTTTGTTATCGAAATAGTAACTCGTTATTATACAAATCTGCCTTTTCAGGTAGACCACGGTTCAATTTTCCCCTTACATCCACATACTTCAAGTGGGTTAACAGAACACCACACGCAGCAATGAGCGCACACTTACTGTGTGACTTAAATTTGTGGTTTTTTTTTATCGAAATAGTAACTCAATATTATACAAATCTGCCTTTTCAGGTAGACCCCGGTTCAATTTTCCCCTTTCGTCCACATACTTCAAGTGGGTTAACAGAACACCAGACCCAGCATTGAGCGCATACTTACTGTGTGACTTAAATTTGTGGTTTTTTGTTATCGAAATAGTAACTCGTTATTATTCAAATCTGCCTTTTCAGGTAGATAACGGCTCAATTTTCCTCTTACATCCACATACTTCAAGTGGGTTAACAGAACACCAGACCCAGCATTGAGCGCACACTTACTGTGTGACTTAAATTTGTGGTTTTTTGTTATCGAAACAGTAACTCGTATTATACAAATCTGCCTTTTCAGGTAGACCCCGGCTCAATTTTCCCCTTACATCCACATACTTCAAGTGGGTTAACAGAACACCAGACCCAGCATTGAGCGCACACTTACTGTGTGACTTAAATTTGAGGTTTTTGTTATCGAAACACTAACTCGTTATTATACAAACCTGCCTTTTCAGGTAGACCCCGGCTCAATTTTCCCCTTACATCCACATACCTCAAGTGGGTAAACAGGACACCAGACCCAGCATTCAGCGCACACTTAGTGAGTGACTTAAATTTGTAGTTTTTTGTTATCGAAACGTAACTCGTTATTATACAAATCTGCCTTTTCAGGTAGATCCCGGCTCAATTTTCCCTTATATCCATATACTACAAGTGGGTTGAAAGAACGCTAGGCCCATCTTTGAGTGCACACTTACTGTGTGACTTATATTTGTGGCTTTTTGTTATCGAAATAGTAACTCGTTATTATACAAATCTGCCTTTTCAGGTAGACCCCGGCTCAATTTTCCCCTTACATCCACATACTTCAAGTGGGTTAACAGAACACCACACCCAGCAATGAGCGCACACTTACTGTGTGACTTAAATTTGTGGTTTTTTATTATCGAAATTGTAACTCATTATTATACAAATCTGCCTTTTCAGGTAGACCCCGGCTCAATTTTCCCCTTACATCCACATACTTCAAGTGGGTTAACAGAACACCACACCCAGCATTGAGCGCATACTTACTGTGTGACTTAAATTTGTGGTTTTTTGTTATCGAAACAGTAACTCGTTATTATGCAAATCTGCCTTTTCAGGTAGACCCCGGTTCAATTTTCCCCTTACGTCCACATACTTCAAGTGGGTTAACAGAACACCAGACCCAGCATTGAGCGCATACTTACTGTGTGACTTAAATTTGTGGGTTTTTTGTTATCGAAATAGTAACGCGTTATTATACAAATCTGCCTATTCAGGTAGACCCCGGCTCAAATTTCCTCTTACATCCACATACTTCAAGTGGGTTAACAGAAAACCAGACCCAGCATTGTGCGCACACTTACTGTGTGACTTAAATTTGTGGTTTTTTTGTTATCGAAATAGTAACTTGTTATTATACAAATCTTCCTTTTCAGGTAGACCCCGGCTCAATTTTCCCTATATATCCATATACTACAAGTGGGTTGACAGAACGCTAGGCCCATCTTTGAGTGCACACTTACTGTGTGACTTATATTTGTGGCTTTTTGTTATCGAAATAGTAACTCGTTATTATACAAATCTGCCTTTTCAGGTAGACCCCGGCTCAATTTTCCCCTTACATCCACATACTTCAAGTGGGTTAACAGAACACCACACCCAGCAATGAGCGCACACTTACTGTGTGACTTAAATTTGTGGTTTTTTGTTATCGAAATAGTAACTCGTTATTATACAAATCTGCCTTTTCAGGTAGACCACGGTTCAATTTTCCCCTTACATCCACATACTTCAAGTGGGTTAACAGAACACCACACGCAGCAATGAGCGCACACTTACTGTGTGACTTAAATTTGTGGTTTTTTTTTATCGAAATAGTAACTCAATATTATACAAATCTGCCTTTTCAGGTAGACCCCGGTTCAATTTTCCCCTTTCGTCCACATACTTCAAGTGGGTTAACAGAACACCAGACCCAGCATTGAGCGCATACTTACTGTGTGACTTAAATTTGTGGTTTTTTGTTATCGAAATAGTAACTCGTTATTATTCAAATCTGCCTTTTCAGGTAGATCCCGGCTCAATTTTCCTCTTACATCCACATACTTCAAGTGGGTTAACAGAACACCACACCCAGCATTGAGCGCACACTTACTGTGTGACTTAAATTTGTGGTTTTTTGTTATCGAAACAGTAACTCGTATTATACAAATCTGCCTTTTCAGGTAGACCCCGGCTCAATTTTCCCCTTACATCCACATACTTCAAGTGGGTTAACAGAACACCAGACCCAGCATTGAGCGCACACTTACTGTGTGACTTAAATTTGAGGTTTTTGTTATCGAAACACTAACTCGTTATTATACAAACCTGCCTTTTCAGGTAGACCCCGGCTCAATTTTCCCCTTACATCCACATACCTCAAGTGGGTAAACAGGACACCAGACCCAGCATTCAGCGCACACTTAGTGAGTGACTTAAATTTGTAGTTTTTTGTTATCGAAACGTAACTCGTTATTATACAAATCTGCCTTTTCAGGTAGATCCCGGCTCAATTTTCCCTTATATCCATATACTACAAGTGGGTTGAAAGAACGCTAGGCCCATCTTTGAGTGCACACTTACTGTGTGACTTATATTTGTGGGTTTTTGTTACCGAAATAGTAACTCGTTATTATACAAATCTGCCTTTTCAGGTAGACCCCGGCTCAATTTTCCCCTTACATCCACATACTTCAAGTGGGTTAACAGAACACCACACCCAGCAATGAGCGCACACTTACTGTGTGACTTAAATTTGTGGTTTTTTGTTATCGAAATTGTAACTTATTATTATACAAATCTGCCTTTTCAGGTAGACCCCGGCTCAATTTTCCTCTTACATCCACATACTTCAAGTGGGTTAACAGAACACCACACCCAGCATTGAGCGCATACTTACTGTGTGACTTAAATTTGTGGTTTTTTGTTATCGAAACAGTAACTCGTTATTATGCAAATCTGCCTTTTCAGGTAGACCCCGGTTCAATTTTCCCCTTACGTCCACATACTTCAAGTGGGTTAACAGAACACCAGACCCAGCATTGAGCGCATACTTACTGTGTGACTTAAATTTGTGGGTTTTTTGTTATCGAAATAGTAACGCGTTATTATACAAATCTGCCTATTCAGGTAGACCCCGGCTCAAATTTCCCCTTACATCCACATACTTCAAGTGGGTTAACAGAAAACCAGACCCAGCATTGTGCGCACACTTACTGTGTGACTTAAATTTGTGGTTTTTTTTGTTATCGAAATAGTAACTTGTTATTATACAAATCTTCCTTTTCAGGTAGACCCCGGCTCAATTTTCCCTATATATCCATATACTACAAGTGGGTTGACAGAACGCTAGGCCCATCTTTGAGTGCACACTTACTGTGTGACTTAAATTTGTGGTTTTTTGTTATCGAAATAGTAACTCGTTATTATACAAATCTGCCTTTTCAGGTAGACCCCGGCTCAATTTTCCCCTTACATACACATACTTCAAGTGGGTTAACAGAACACCAGACCCAGCATTGAGCGGACACTTACTGTGTGACTTAAATTTGTGGTTTTTTTTGTTATCGAAATAGTAACTAGTTATTATACAAATCTGCCTTTTCAGGTAGACCCCGGCTCAATTTTCCCCTTACATCCACATACTTCAAGTGGGTTAACAGAACACCACACCCAGCATTGAGCGCATACTTACTGTGTGACTTAAATTTGTGGTTTTTTGTTATCGAAATAGGAACTCGTTATTATACAAATCTGCCTTTTCAGGTAGACCCTGGCTCAATTTTCCTCTTACATCCACATACTTCAAGTGGGTGAACAGAACACCAGACCCAGCATTGAGCCCATACTTACTGTGTGACTTAAATTTGTGGTTTTTTGTTATCGAAATAGTAACTCTTATTATACAAATCTGCCTTTTCAGGTAGACCCCGGCTCAATTTTCCCCTTACATCCACATACTTCAAGTGGGTTAACAGAACACCAGACACATCATTGAGCGCACACTTATTGTGTGACTTAAATTTGTGGTTTTTTGTTATCGAAATTGTAACTCGTTATTATACAAATCTGCCTTTTCAGGTAGACCCCGGCTCAATTTTCCCCTTACATCCACATACTTCAAGTGGGTTAACAGAACACCAGACCCAGCATTGAGCGCACACTTACTGTGTGACTTAAATTTGTGGTTTTTTGTTATCGAAACAGTAACTCATTATTATACAAATCTGCCTTTTCAGGTAGACCCTGGCTCAATTCCCCTTGCATCCACATACTTCAAGTGGGTTAACAGAACACCAGACCCAGCTTTGAGTGCACACTTACTGTGTGGCTTAAATTTGTGATTTTAGTATTTCCAGAAGCCGATTGTGAGAAAGAATGCTTTTCGTCTCTAGAGTATGATCTTTCTTCAAATATAATCGAATATGATTTTTAATTTAGTATATCAACAATAATTGTCCATTATGTTTATCATTTCTTTGATACAAATTGTCTTATTTTATACTAAATTGTAAATATTTAACTCTTAGAATTACATGTAACTAAAAAATCTGCATATTTCTGTTACTATTATTGCTATTATTATTATTATTATTATTATTATTATTATTATTATTATTATTATTATTATTATTATTATTATTATTATTATTATTATTATTCCGTATAAGCCAGTTTCTATCTGATGATTTTCCAATTCACTGCGGGCTAAAGCAAGGAGATGCACTATCACCTTTACTTTTTAACTTTGCTCTAGAATATGTCATTAGGAAAGTTCAGGATAACAGACAGGGCTTGGAATTGAACGGGTTACATCAGCTTCTTGTCTATGCGGATGACATGAATAGGCCTATGTTAGGAGAAAATCCACAAACGATTAGGGAAAACACGGAAATTTTACTTGAAGCAAGTAAAGCGATAGGTTTAAGTAAATCCCGAAAAGACAAGGTATATGATTATGTCTCGTGACCAGAATATTGTACGAAATGGAAACAAAAATTGGAGATTCATTCTGCGAAGAGGTGGAAAAATTCAAATATCTTGGAGCAACCGTAACAAATATAAATTACACTCGGGAGAAAATTAAACGCAGAATAAATATGGGAAATGCCTGTTATTATTCGGTTGAGAAGCATTTGTCATCTAGTCTGCTGTAAAAAAATCTGAAAGTTAGAAATTATAAAACAGTTATATTACCGGTTGTTCTGTATGATTTTGAAACTTGGACCGTCACTTTGAGAGAGGAACAGAGATTAAGGGTGTTCGAAAATAAGGTTCTTAAGAAAATATTAGGGGCTAAGAGGGATGAAGTTACAGGAGAATGGAGAAAGTTGCACAACGCAGAACTGCACGCATTGTATTCTTCACCTGACATAATTAGGAACATTAAATCCAGACGTTTGAGATGGGCAGGGCACTTAGCACGTATGGGCGAATCCGGAATGCATATAGAGTGTTAGTTGGGAGACCTTTGGAGAGGCCGATATGTGGATGGAAGGATAATATTAAAATTGGATTTGAGGGACGTGGAATGTGATGTTAGAGACTGGATTAATCTTGCACAGGATAGGGACCGATGACGGGCGGCAATGAACCTGAGGGTTCCTGAATAGCCATATGTAACTAAGTATTATTATTATTATTATTATTATTATTATTATTATTATTATTATTGTTATTATTATTATTGTTATTAGGCCTATTATTATTGTTATTATTATTCAACTGTTCTTTGTTTTAATGTTATTTATATTTGCTATGTATTTTTATACTGGTTGAGTGGAAGAGAAGCCGTTATAGTCTTAACTCTGCCAATAAAAATAAACCATTAAATAAATGAGCAAATAATTTAAATTGTAGGAAAGATAATCGTAGTATCAGTATTTATCACTAGAATTCATTGAAAACAGTCTTGACGCCTAGTTTTGGATCATAAATATTATGTCAACTGTAGCACAAACAAGACGCAAGTGTTTCCCAATAGTACTGTGCCACTCGTCAAATAGGACAACATGTCAATACAATCTATGGACAACTAACCTTATTTCCGTACGCCCTGGAACAGAATACAGTCTCTACTAATACCACAGTATAAGACGTACAATATTCATACAGTAAGGAAATTGTATGTTAATAGGCCTATGACAACATGTTAGCTGAACGTGACTAGCGCGACTGATGGCGAATAACTAGGCCTATAACTACATGCTCACTGTATCTATTAACTTGAGAAAATAAACACATCACAAAATAATTATGTATTATTAAATAAAACGAAGCACATTATTGCATGTCTAATATCACAGTCTAGCATATACAGTCACGAAGCTCAAAACGTAATAAATATGCATCCATAGATAGTTGCTAACCACTAGGATCGCTAATATCGCCTCATTACAGACAAGGCGAAATAGTACTAGCACAGTCTATTGTTACTAGCACCCTCACAACTCAAGCTTCGTTATCTTAAATTTAAATAAATTTAAACAAAGAAACAATATTGAAAGCACAGAACTTTATTTGAGAAGTGGCACTAATTTCAAATGCCACTTAACCTGTGATTAAATGTACTACAGCCCTATTTTTACAAAAATTATTCATTGGAAGGTAGACTGTCACTGATTTTATTAAAAACAACAGGTGATACATTTATAGAATAGAAATATCATCATTACATAATAAATTGAATTCAACAATCAACAACTACAAAAATATGTAAATGCGCACACCATACCTTGACATTGCCGATAATTGACATAACCTGCAATTCACACTTTTTAAGAGCACATGAGAGCTATTTGGAACTTTAGACAAGCAAAGTTTAGAATTTTTAAGAACTCATAAAAGCCTCGTATTCAACTTCCAATTGGGAAATGTGATACGACACATCCAAGAATACCTTCGGTACAGCAGTTGTTCTTTTTATAAGCATTGATTTATACATAGACATCATTTTATTTTTACTAACATTTCTAATATTAACCTGGCTATACCTTTGGATTAATGATTGAGACCCGGAAACACAGTTTGCTACCCCCTTCCACGACTGGAGTTCGATGATACTGGCGTAATATACAAACAAATCACTTTACTAGCTATAGGAGGGAAGAAAAGTAGTTCATCCATTTAGGTAAACTAGGAAATATCACGCTTTTGAGTTTGATAATTTTCATTAGGTTTTGGTTCAATCAAAATACAGTACAGTATTAACAATAAGTGTTTTTACTCACGAACTGAGCTGTCCATGCTGGCGTATTCATTATGCAGTGTATATTATACTGTCTACAGCACATTAGCGTACACTATAGAGAATAAAGTTAAATTGAAAAATTATCATAATATGGATATTTAAACACATTTTTCAAAATGGGGGCCGTTCATTTCGATACAGGCTTCAGTTCTAATGTGTGTAGGCCTAATTCCAATTACCAGTTTCGTCCTTCGTACTAGTAACTCATGTTGAAATAATTCTGTACCTACTCTGTAAAAGAGTACCTTACATATTGTAAATTCAATCTTCACTTCTGCTCGATCCGAAAAGATAAAATTACTCAGACATGCTAACTACTGTCCGTCCAAGTGGTTATGTCGCAGGATCGTAGAAAGGGGGAAATCACGTGACAGTTAATTACTTAACGAGGCCCTTTTATTTAAGTTATTTTAAGCAGTTGTATGGGTATAATATTACGTAGACGTCCAATTCCTAACAGAAATTAATGTTCTCACAAAAGAGCTAAGACAGCCCAGCCACTAGCCTTTACGGAGAGGCGAATAGAAGCAGGTGGGGAAAACCGAAATGCGACTTAGGCAAATGGGCGACAGTACCTGTGCGAAAATGATGGACTATTGAAATCTCTTTCGTCACTGGAAAACGCGAACACATTTTTGGAACGTCCTGTTTACTATGACCATAAGACTACTATGACTGTATATGCGGTCTTGGATCTGTGTGGAGGACGGTTGAACTTCATTAGTAGGAGTTAAAAAACTCAGGTACAATAAAAATTGAAGTAAAAATAAAATGATGTCCCTGTACAAGCTTTAACATCAATGTCATATAACGTGTGTAGAATCTTTGAGTATATCTGCAGCCCGTTCAGTATTAGGGCTAATGAGATTCTGTTTTTATTGTCGTGTGTTACAAATCGCTTGTGCTCAACCACCTAACTGATTTGGATTTTGTTTTTAATATGTATGATATTGGTGATTAAAGCAGTAATAAATCATGGTATGCAAATTTCCAATCCGATATTTGGCTTAGTGAGTGAGGGGAAACAACAAAAATACGTAGTCAAGGGCAGGGTTGCGAACTAGCCGGTATTTCAGAGGCAAGGCCGGAAATTTGGGCAGATGTAGCCTATTTGTGCCCGGTAATTTTATTAAATGAATTTGAGGACTTGTAATAACAGATTTCAACATATATGTTAAAAGGGATTTTTCTCTATTTCGTGAGACATTTTAACTTTTAATTCAGAGTAGCTAAAGATAATATTGGAATTCTCAAGTATTCTTCAGTTGATGATTGTACACCAAAAGTGGAAGAAATGTTAGTATTAGACTGAAACTAAGGCTGCAACTAGATGAAGATATAGAAATACTCTATGATGACGAGTGCTTGTTAAATGATGTGGATTCTTCTTTTGTGAAAGATGCACATTTCACAAGTTTTGTAAAATAGTGTAAATATTTTCAGGATAAAGATGCCTTAGAGAAATATCCACAAATAAGAATGATAGTTCAACTCTTTCAAACAATTCTTTTGTGAAGCGTGCATTCAGTATCATGAATGTCTTGTGATATAATGTGAGGAATTATTTAAGAGTGAAAGCTTAACTTTTTACCGGGAAAAATCTTAAATTTAGCTGTGTAGAAATTTATCACTTTATAGCAGAAGAAAAATAAGTTCTTAAGGCTGTAAATTAAAAAGGAATTTTGAAACACTGAAGCAAGATTTTTTCTTTTTTTAGTATTATTATTATTATTATTATTATTATTATTATTATTATTATTATGCTCATATTATAGAGCTGGTTCTGTATTTAGTATATATATATATATATATATATATATATATATATATATTTATCAAAACTTGCACGTGTAAAATGTCCGGACATTTTATTTACCAGAGTTGGGAACCCTAGTCAGGGGTCGGCTACGTAGTTCGAACCCGAGAACTCCCGAATGTGAGTCTCAAACGCCACCGTCTGAGCCATCTTACTGTGTTATAGTTTTATTTAACAACTTCTTCTTCAAATTCATAAACTGACTGTTCTAGAAGTGTTCCGTGCATGGAGGGCAATTTGCACTCATATTTTCTATTTTATTTTAGCAAGTTCTGTTGCCGAATATTTATAATCCATATTTTACATCTGAAATAATTACAGCAGAATTTAATGATGGATTAAACGAAATAAACAGATAAAAATCCGAAACTTAATTACGTTAAGAACACATGCCAAGCAGTAGGCCTACTTACACGAAAATATGTATGCATTTCTTTTTTAGGGGGGGGAGGGGGGTGATCTTTGGAGAAAACGAAGAAATGAAATTCTTGTTTCGTCCTTTGTCGTTGCTGCAATTTAAAGTCTGAACAATACGCTTCCTTCGAAACCCCCATTCTTGTAATAAATCTTTCGCTTCTGTACCATCACCATATCATACTGTATAAACAGTTGAGTTTCCCAATAGTGTTAGCTATTTGCCACTTTGATCGCTAGCTGAATGCGCGCGCATGTCTGTCTGGCAGAAAAAGTAGCGAAGTTTCCTTACTGTAAATTAGAGCTGTGTAATGAGAGAGTAGGGGGCACTGATTTAGCTCATTCTCCGCTTTGGACACGAATGAGTCTAGATTTTAAATGGACTGCGCTCGCTGCTCGAACAAATAACACATTGGCAGGCATCGAACCCAAACGCAGCTCATACAACGGCGTTAAGATGGATGGATAGTTCCGGGTCCCATTCACCTGCTCGCTCAAACAGCCAATGAGACTTTGAGTGGGCTATACAGACCATAACACGCGGTATTGCCATCCAGCGCATTAACTTTTGTGAACTTTTTATGCTATTTCGAGAGATATTATGAACGAAAGTTGTGAGAGTGTAGGAAATAAAATCAAAGAACAAACTTCTTTTTAATATTTCCTTCTTTACTTATCATTAGGTGAATACACTGATATTACACCTTATTATACAGAGACATCATTTTATTTTTACTTCAACTTTTATTGTACCTGAGTTTTTGAATGTACTATACTTCACTCCCACCCCTTCTACTAAGGAAGTTCCAACTGTCCTCCACATAGAACCAAGGCCGAGGTACTGAGTTAGTGAGTACAGTACGTTTCAGAAATATGTTCGCGTTTTCCAGTGACGAAAACTTCCAATATTGAATCATATTTTCGCACAGGCACTGTCGTCCGTTTGCCTACGTCGCATCCCGATTTCCTCCACCTGCTTCTGCTCGCTCCACTGTAAAGACTAGTGGCTGGACTTTCTTAATCTCTTTTATGAAAACATTAATTTCTGTTAGGAATTAATTGGACATCTACGTAATATTATGCAACTGTTTAAAATAACTTAAATAAAAGGGACTCGTTAAGTAATTAACTATCACGTGATTCCCCCCTTTCTACGATCCTGCGACATAACCACTTAGACGGACAGTAGATAGCATGTCTGAGAAATTTTATCTGTGCGGGCGGGTCGGGCAGAAATGAAGACTGAATTCACAGTACGTAAAGTACTCTTTTATAGAGTAGGTACAGAATTATTTCAACATGAGTTACTAAGGTATGAAGGCGAAACTCGTAATTGGAATTAGATGCAATAGTCTATAGTGCGATAATAGGCACAAAAGATCTGAAGCCTGTATCGAAATGAACGGCTACCATTTTCAAAAATGTGTTTAAATATCCATATTATGATTATTTTTCAATTTAACTTCATTCTCTATATTGTACGCTAATGTGCTGTAGACAGTATAATATACGCTGCATAATGAATTCGTTCGCATGGTTAACTCAGTTCGTGAGTAAAAACACTTATTGTTAACACTGTACTGTATTTTGATTAAACAAAACCTAATGAAAATTATCAAACTCAAAATCGCGATATTTCCTACTTTACGTAAATGGATGAACGACTTTTGTTCCCTCCTATACCTAGTAAAGTGATTTGTTTGTATTTTACGCCAGTATCATCGAACTCCAGTCGTGGAAGGAGGTAGCAAACTGTGTTTCCGGATCTCAATCATTAATCCAAAGGTATAGCCAGGTTAATATTAAAAATGTTAGTAAAAATAAAATGATGTCTCTGTATAGGCTATTACTACAGGAGTTCCCAACCGGTGTGTCGCGCAGCCTCATGGAGTGTGTCGCGAAATTTTGGAATTGAAAAATGAAATTTTATGCCATCCGGAAAGTCTCTTTACAATGCACTTTTTATTTACAACGAAGTCTTTGATATGGTACATTTTATTTTGAGACGGACTTTACCAATGATACGTGAACACCTGCAACAATGCTCAGCTTAATTTTTCTGCCTGGCGATAATTCGAATGAAAGTTAACACCTGCAACATTCCTGAGTAATTCGTTTACTCTTTCCACTGGTAGTAATAAACAGAGTTTAGAATTGTCAGAACGTATTGGTCAGTCTTAATATATACGGTGAGCGGTTGATAGTGCAACTATTTTATCTTTATTTAGATTTTTTTCATGGACAAATTATTAATTCGAAAAAGACAATCTGAATCAAGTTCTGGATTAGAGACGACAGCAGTGCTAATTCAAATAATGTGAGCGAAAATTTCCTTCAGGGTTCACAAAAACATACTGCATGTCGTAAATATAGTGATGAATACTTTAGGTGGCGTGGAGATGAATATAAACAAAATCCCGAGTGTCTTATATGTGGAAATGTTTTGTCACATCAGTCGATGATGGTGCGGAATAAGCTAAAAAGACATTTAGAAAGTAATTATTCTCATGGGCAGAAGAAGATATCAGATGATAGATGACATTAAGATATATGGATCATATGAGGAGACAAAGAGGAAGGCAGAAACAGGAAAGACTGGAGAAAGCTGGGTTTGCAGTGAAAGACCTTCCCTTGGACAGAACATTAAATGAATGAATGAATGAATGAATGTTCGAATATAATTTAGATATTATTGAACAATTTTTATTTTGCCAAGAACTCAAAACCACTATTACAGGTAAAGATATTTATGACTGTTAATAATTATTTTGTTGAACTTAATACTCGTATTTCCTGGGAAAATTGCATCCCTCTTTGCACAGACGGAGCAGCGTTATTAACGGGGAAAATTAAGGTTTTATAAGTTTCGTAAGAGTAGTGAACCCGACTATAGTGACAATTCACTCTTTCTTCACAGAGAGGCATTAATTATGACAACTTTGGGGGGGGGGATTTTTAGAATCTGTGTTAAGTACAGGCCCGGTGAGTGGGTATGGAAGGCATGGCTGTAACCTGCGGGCCCGGGGCTTTCAGGGGGCCCGGATAACGTGCTGGTAGTTCTACGAGGGAGAGTAAAAAAAGTAGCCATAATAATTGTTTTATTACTTGAATATTTACAATAAGACTACAAACACTTCATCACTTGTCAATATAGTCCCCAGTACTTTCAATGCAAGTGTTCCTGTTATACTATGTTGAAAAGTGATGAAATGTTTGTAGTCTTATTGTACATATTCAATTAATAAAACAATTATTAAGGTTACTTTTTTACTCTTCCTCGTATATACAGTAGATATTTTAAAATGTAAAACTGAAAGTAATAATATTATTCTATTTATGCGACATTTTTACACACACGGATCATAGTGAAATCGTTGCATTGGGCGTGGCATTTAGCGGGAAAACAGTTCTCTACTACGATAGATAGTAGGCCTACACGCTTGTTCCATCTCCATTCCATGCAACACACAGACTAACAGCCGTTTGGTTGGCTTGTTCGGAAGCTGACAACCGGTATGTTAATGTTTTAATCAATTTTGTTTGCAGATCATGAGTTATCATTTTCTTTACTTGGTTATTTAACGACGCTGTATCAACTACGAGGTTATTTAGCGTCGATGAAATTGGTCATAGTGAGTTGATATTTGGCGAGATGATGTCGAGGATTCGCCATAGATTGCCTGATATTTGCCTTACGGTTGGGGAAAACGTCGGAAAAAATCCAACTAGATAATCAGCCCAAGTAGAAATCGAACCCACGCCCGAGTGGAACTCCGACTCAGCAGGCAAGCGCCTTATCCGACTGAGCTACGCCGGTGGCTGAGTTATCATCATAAATCTGGTGCTCGGAAAAGAAAGGAGAAGGAGGCGAAGGAATAATTATCTAAGAAAGGACAGATAACATTTGAAACTTTTGGTTTTGTGTTGAAGGAAGCTAGAATGTGTGAACAGGAGGAGGAAGTGGAATGTGGATTTTTGGATCAAAGAAAAGATATTCAAGATGAAGACGAAGTAAAATCAGAATCTAATGAACGTTCCGAATCAATAAATACAACACGATCAGATTTTCCTTGCCGCACTTGCACCATGACCAATAACATCGTAGACAGCACCTCTAGACCTTTAGATTTTGACATCGGGACAATAGAAAATTTGCAGCTTCTACTGGGTTCATTCAAGAATTATTCTTCGTGGGTCTAAATCACTCCCCAAAGAGTTTCTAAGTGACATGGATGTGTAATTTATTTTCTCATTGTGATTTGCAATGCACCTTGAAAAATGTTGAAAGCGTACCAAGAGACTGACTGCCGTATCTTCAGCAAGTTGCACGTTCAGTATTATGTTCTCTTGGAGGTTTTTCTGGTGGAGGAGACTCTATGATAAATTACCTACACAATAAAATAGTGCTAGTCATAAGGCTTGTTATCTAGAGTGGCGGAGCTTGGAGAAACCTTTAAGTGAGGATTTAGCAGCTGATGTGTTACATTCTAAAACCTTGAAGAATGAAGTGGACAATTGGAGGAAGATTTTAATCCGTATTTTGGATGTGATTCTATTTCTAGGTGAAAGAGGCTTGCCACTGAGAGGGGATACCCACTTTATTGGTGATCCCAGGAGTGGAAACTTCCTTGGGATCTTAGAATTAATTAGTCTATTCAACCAGTAAACTTTAAGAATAACTTACAAATTCTTCAACTCCTGAATGTCCTTACTCAAAAGAAATTGATCAATCTATCTTCAAATTCTGCATTGCTTTGCGCATATTTACTACATTGCCATTAAAAGTTGTTTAGCCTGTCAGCGCGTGCGAAGGACATATTTCGCTCAACAATGTCGCAAGGGAGACTATCAAGTCTTGGCACCTTAGCTTTGGAAAGCAGTCTTGCACGAGAGTTGGACTTTGAAGAAATAATAGACTACCTTGCGAGTCGAAAGGCAAGAAAAGCTCCCCTGTAGATTTCTTAAAAGTAATGTTCTTCTAAAATGTAAGTTAGTGACTTAGTGTGTGTGTGTCTATATTTAAAATAAACAATAGAAAATAGAGTAGTGTAAAATATTTGTTCACTTTTGTAATGTCTATAATAAAAAGCATTGTTCAGTGTTATGCTACTTCACATATGAGTGTTCTGAACACTCGCATATCGTTTGAAAGGGAGGCCCATAGAATCTTAGCCTTGGGACTTATTTCGGCTCACTATGGCCCTGGTTAAGTACGACTATTAAAATGATAATTATGTAAATACAATACCAATTAAGTCTACAGTGTTTCAAAAGCTTTGCGAGTTTATGGGGACCGAGCATACCAATTTATTGTTGCACATTGAAACCCGTTGGCTTTCTAGAGTTAAATCAATGATGCGAGTGGTAGAGCTTCAAGACGAGCTTCTTATTTTTATTTTATTTATTTTTATTTATTTATTTATTTACTTATTTATTTATTTATTTATTTATTTATTTATTTATTTACTTATTTACTTATTTATTTATTTACTTATTTATTTACTTATTTACTTACTTATTTACTTATTTATTAATTAATTAATTAATTTTTTTTTTTGAGAACCAAAAACTAGAGTATGTTAAACTTTTGGAAGATAATTTTTGTTGTGGGAAACTAGCATATCTTGCTGAAATTTTCGAGAGACTGAACTCTTTAAATGCAAGCATGCAACACAAAACAGAAACTATTATTTCAGCCACAAACAAAATTGAAGGATTTTACAAAAAAACTTAAGTTTTTGGAGTCTTCAGTTATAGACCTAATACTTAAATTATTGCCCTTTCCTTTAGTTGAGAGTTTTGAATACTGACATGCTGAAAATGCAAAAGAATACCTGAAGAAGTTAATAGCAGAACATTTAAATCCGTTACAAACTTCAGTTACAAAGTACTTCCCTAGTTTGTCAGTTTCAGAGTTAGAATGGGTTATTTTCTCCTTTTGGTACCTATCATGAGCTCAACATTCAAAACGCCATCAACCTAACTGTCAACGAGAAAAATTAGTTGCCAGATTTTTCATGCGATTCTACTATGAAAACAAAATTTCTAGACAATTCAGTGCAGTCTTTTTGGATTTATGGGTGTGGTGCCATAGTTCGATCTTTGTCTTACCAAAGACGAATGTATTATTTTCACATGTGGCTGGAGATAAAAAAGTGTGTGCCTCTCTGTATAAGAATGTTTCAAAGAATATGCTGTTATGCTTAATCAATAAGCCCTATATATCTGCGGTCGGCACATTCTTACCTTCTCACATTTCTACCTTTCTCCCGTTACGTCTATTCAGCAAAGCGAAAGAAGATTCGATATCTTATAAGGTGAGTTTATGTTGCTATAATCTGTTCTGACATGAAACTCGAGAATTGTACATTGAGAGACATGGATTATCTTTAAACATTACCTCAAGTATAAGCTTTCAACTAACCACATCTCATAATTTTGTTTCCTCAGAGAGTTATACAGTGTGCTTATAAAGTCTCCTTACATTTTCAAGAAATCGCTAGCATATGATTTATCTGTTATAGATGTTCGAAAGATACACAACATGTTGACAATCAACGCGCGAATAGTAGTTGTTGCTGCACATTAGAAACATGTTCCAAAGAAAGTTCAGGAAACCGGCTCCAACACGAGGTAATATCCAGAGTATCATGAATAAGTTCAGGAAACCGGCTCCCACACGAGGTAACATCCAGATTATCATGAATAAGTTCATGCGCACAGGACGGCCACAGATATCCACCGAAAATGTGGAGGCTGTTGAACGTGGTCCACATGCATCCTCTCGCCGTTCAAGTCGTGAACTGGGGATACCACCGACATCAGTCTGGAATGTGCTGCGTTATACCCTGAAGAAACGAGCTTTTCATATGCAAGTGGTCCAGAAACTGGAAGCCGAAGATTACGCAGCACGACGTGCCATGTGTTATGACTTCTATGAAGCTGCAGAGGAGGATAATTTAATGATTAACATCATTTTCTCCCTCTTACTATCACTCCTGCCAAGTTCTGAAAACAGTTCTTCACTAAACCATCCAAGTAGATATTGAACAGGGTAGGTGATAAAGGGCATCCTTGACGTACTCCTCTCCCTATTTCATTTCCTTCTGACATTTCTTCTCCTATTCGGACCTTGACTCGTTGTTTCGTATAGAGATTACTGAATGTCTTCCTCTCTTTCCAATTCATGACAGTTTTCTTTAGGATCCCCATCAGTTTATTCCAATCCACTTTGTCAAAAGACCTTTCTATGTCCACAACCACTACATATATTTATTTATTCATTTATTCTTCTTTGGGTATCTTTCACCGGTTGTTGGTAGCAGTCCAATTGCACCTCTCGTACCTTTTCCCTTCCTAAAGCCAAACTGCTCTTCTTCCAACTGTTCTTCCGTCTTAGAATATAGTCGATTCAGTATTCGCAGTATTCAGTATTTGCCGAATATTATAATATTAGGCTGATAGTCTTGGACTCGTTACATTTCTTGGCATTATTTTTTCTTCGGTATTGGAAGCAACATTGTATTCGTAAAATCTTCAGGCCATTCGCCTTTCCCATATGCATAATGATAGAATTTCCTTCTTGTCTTCACCCAAGCATTTCACTATATTATGAAAATTGAAATTTTCTATTTGTTTTCCTCCATCCGCTATTTAAATATGTAAATGGAGTGTCGATCTCCTATCTTTGTAAGCTTATTTTGATTCATAAGCCCAACTTGAAAATGGTTTCTCTTTTAATTCTGGAATAATGACCTCGATGTTCTCTCAGTATGAGCCATTTTAAACAACATTAGCATGTAAAACACACACACACGCATGCACTTTTGATTAAATTATCACCCAATAATGCAGCGCAATCACAGAAAACCAACATAGCGAGACGTAGTCCATTATATCGCGGTTGAGGCTAGCACCGCATTCTGTTGTCGTAGCGTAGCAAATTGTTACCCCTTCCTCCCCGACTTTCCCTGAAGCTTGCGAGTGTCCTGCCAGTGAGGCTTCTGCTACAAGCCTCTCGCAGTGGAATGACTGCCAACAGTGAATTTAATACATGAAAGTATCGTTAGGATAAATCGTTATTACGAACTTATACTATTACTAGACATAATAACTCAAAACTATTGGACAGGCTAAGCCTCAAATGCCTCTTAAGAGCTTCGCCACTCGTATTAACTTACAACTACATAATACGATGTTGCCACTCATGTATATTTCACTCATTTATTCATTCGTTTATGTACCTGTATTAATTTATTTATTTTACTTACTTATTCAATTACTCATTTATTTATTTATTTTTATTTATTTATTTATTTATTTATTTATTTACTTATTTATTTATTTATGTATTTATGTATTTATTTATTTATTTATGTATGTATTTATTTATTTTATTTATTTATTTTACTTATTCACTCATTTATTTATTTATTTATTCATTCATTTATTCATTCATTTATTCATTTATTTATTCATTTATTCATTCATTCATTCATTCATTCATTCATTCATTCATTCATTCATTCATTCATTCATTTATTTATACTGACGTGGGGAAAAGGCTAATTGGGATTTCCCGGTCTCTGATCTGGTCAAAAACTCTGATAGAATTGATATTTCTGCAGTGCCTGGGAAAAGTGACATAAGTCAGTTTCCACAAACCTTTTTTGATAATTTATTGACAACTTACGGAACATCTCCCCGCTTGGAAAAAGAGATATAAGTATTTCTCCCATTACAATAATTCATACAGAAAAAAAATCAAATCGACATAAACCAGTGTAAGTTGTCAATAAATTATCAAAAAAAGTTTGTGGAAACTGACTTATGTCACTTTTCCCAGGCACTGCAGATTTAATCCTTGAGGCGAATTTCGGTAAAGTCCGGAGGGCCTAATTAGTCAAATCCACTTTCCTCATCTCCACGCTGGGGCTCCCTGGGATCTTTTAAGATGCTAAAGAGAGAATGGTGTGCGAAAAGCAAGTAGAAGTTATCGCATTTATCTTTCCCAAGAAAAACTCCAAACATGGCATGAAAGAACTAAGGAAGAGACTACTGAAGTGTTTTGTATGGAGTGTGACATTGTATGGGGCAGAAACGTGGACATTACGACGAAGTGAAGATAAGCGAATAGAAACATTTGAAATGTGGATATGGAGAAGAGTAGAACGTGTGAAGGGGACTGACAGATTAAGAAATGAAGCTGTGTTGAAAAGAGTGTGTGAAGAAAAAATGATGCTGAAACTGATCAGGAAGAGAAAAAGAAATTTGCTGGGCCACTGGCTGAGAAGAAATGCCTACTGAAGGATGCACTGGAAGGAATGATGAACGGCATAAGAGGTCGGAGTAGAAGAAGATATCAGGCGATAAGCGACATTAAGATATATGGATCATATGATATGATATGATATGATATGATATGATATGATATGATATGATATGATATGATATGATATGATATTTATTTGTCGTTCAACTTTACAATTCACAGTTATGGTGGACCTTCACATTTCTGTTTTATCGATCCACCATCCCTTTAATGCATATAACTCTTTTCTATTAATGTATTCTTTGCCGAGAATTTCTTGATTACTTTCTAATGTTCAGTTATGACTGAATTGCTATATGTCCTTCCCCCTCTATCCTCTTCTATTCTCTCCCTCCTACCTAGACTGTCTCCCTTCCATTTCTCGCTCACCTATTAAATATTGCATATTCCTTCCTTAATAATATGCGTTATTTATTTATTTTCTTCTCTACCCTCAAATCCTACCTACTCTTAATCATTGTTTTCCCGCAATTTTCTCCTACATTACTTGCTGACTTTTCTGTTTACTCTATTTTACAACACTTACATCACTTATTTTTTTCTATCCTCTGATTATTTACATATTTATCTCTTCCTTTTCGCTTCACTCCTACATTTCCTATTTTATTACCTCTTCCCATATATTTATTTCTATAACACTCCTACAGTTAAAGTACCCCTGATACTACTCCCAACCCATAACACTGAAAAACATGAAATATCTAATTCACTTAATTACACTTGCAATTTCTCTCTCATTCCACTTCACATTTGTTCAGATGATTTTTTTTATGGATCATATGAAGAGACAAAGAGGAAGGCAGAAAATAGAAAAGATTGGAACAAAACTGGGTTTGCAGTGAAAGACCTGTCCTTGGGCAGAACACTGAATGAATAAATACTAGCGGAGTTAAGGCCATCTCTTACACTCCAGAAGTCACAAAATACACAATCAGTGAAATTAAATGAAAAGTTAAAAGAACAAAAGTACTAACTTCAGTGCTGTATGCGCTTTGCAAAGGATAAGATATTACAGAAAAAAGTTGTAACTCGGTGACAGCAAGATCATCACATACACGTGTTTACCCCACTCACTGACGAATAAACACTGAAGATGTTGTAGTAAAGATAGAGTTGTTTATTGTAACCGAGAGTTTTTTTGACGTGGCACGCATACCTATAAGTTACTTAATGTTTGTGCAAGCCTTTGTCGGCATAATTAAGTTCAGTGGGAGAACAGGTCAGCAAATTTACTACCTGTGCGGAGGGAAAGTATCTGCTTCCATTATAGGAGTCAATGAGTCGGAAGGAAATATATTAGTATCGTCTCCACCTTGACATACCTGGAAATTCAGGCGTCGTCGGCGCCAAATCCTATGGTTGGTTACTTTCTCCTTGAAAGATTAGACGTGGGAAACTCGTAAGTGTGGTCTAGCAGGAATGTATCGATAACCATGTACCCCCTGTTCTTGATGGACTTCAGCATTTTTCTAAACTTTTTTGACCTGACGTTATAGACGGACTCCCATGCTGTGTCTGCAATAATATGTCTTACACACACGTAACACAGGCCATCGCATTGACAAACAACCACAGACCAAGAGTTGTACTACGTATGGATGGCGAGGCGAGACCTGGCGTGTGAGCTGTGCGAGAGGGGAAAGAATGAGCTATCAGAAAGAGTTGTGTTTCGTGATGGTTAATATACGAATCTGCCGACACGGAAGTTCATCTCAGAGTAAAATCTATTTTCCCCCTCCAAACTCGTTAGTGATACAGCCACAGCACATGAGATGGTCACAGGACAGGTCTTGCCTCCTCTGCTGTACAATTGCACGCTGCATTACTTATAAAGCTATATCAGAAAATATTTCACGGATATTTCTTAACCTTGTCCACCGTTGTGGCTGAGGGATTAGCAAGTCTAATTCCGAACCCAGCGGTCCCGGGTTCGATTCCCGATCAGGACGAGTTGCCTGGGTGAGGTTTCTTCGGGGTTTTTCCCTCACTCCTATGGCTGAATATTAGGTAACATTATCAGGCGATTGGAACCCCACCCATCTTCGCCACTTCCTTTCCTCCCCCATCATCCTTTCCACATCATACCGTTTCTGTTTTTCAGATAACTCTACAGGCGGCCTCCCGAAGCTGCTGGCTCTCTCGACCGGCCTCTGTGGAATGTACAGTTCAGCGACGTTGGATGGCTTCTGCAACGAGCACCCGAGGCGGACCTACTCGGGGGAGAAGTTTCGCCTCGGACCGACGGGGGAGCCTTGGGGGGAAGTTGCCGAAGCAGGAATGGTATATGGATTTCTGTTGGCTGTAGGGACCGGTCGTTAAGGGAGTCATGTGGTTAGGGTTGGTGAGCGTAGGAAATCTGTGGCACGTAACTCATTCCATATCGAGGGTTAGCGCAATAGATCTTAACAGGTAGCAGTGCTGGGCCATCCGTGTCCCCCTCAGTTAAATTCCATTCCATTTCTTAACCTTGCAACCCTCGTTAGAATTTGATTCTTTGCGTATTCAAATAATTTGAAACTTTCGTAATAAATTTGCGGCGGACCTTCCACGACATATGGTCAATACGATGTTGAGACTTTTCTACAAATCAACACAACAAATTGACAACGAAGAAAAATCTGCATTTTCATTTCGTGTTCATAAGACTTGCACACTTATACACGATTGGCTCATTGTGTACTCTAAACTGACGCATTATCGACCCATATGAGCTGACTACGCTAAGGTTCGCTGATGAATCAGGATTGGAGCAAAACAATCACGTTCGTCGCTAGACCAGGCTGGCCGGCGATCCGGGATTGCTGTGAAATGATAATGGAATGGAGATCGTAAGGAATTATGTTGATGCTTAATATTAGGAAACGAGAGATCTTCGAGAAAAACCCAACTGTAACCTTGCATGTACCTGTGTCACCATGTATTTTTTAATTAAAAATTCCAGGCCTCGCCAGAACTCGAACATGAAGCGCCTGCGTGGCAGAGTGATGGTCTAATACAGTGGTCGTCAGCACTCGCTGAAATGAGTAGAGTGCATGGAGGGTAAGAAACTATGCTCCGTCGTGTACAATGGATAGACTATAGAGAGACCAGTGTATAGATAATTAGGCCTACAGTATGGACATCGCGTCGGTACCTTTGATGTAGCAGGACTGATTTCAATGACCTTCAAACCAGTTTGAGCGTGAAATTCTGCTTTCTCCCTGGAGTTGGCACTGACATCACATCAGATAGCAGTCGACACAGCGGAAATATAACACATTCAATTAATACATCTAGGTACATTATGTACTCAAAATAAATTGGACCGACAAAATAATAAATCCGTCATTAACGGTAATGTCTAGACTCTAGACTTCTTTTATAATGAGAGTTGAGACGTTGACCCAACAACAATTAAAATATATAATAATTTGATTTGAAAGTAAACACCCAAGCCTACAACTACATACAGTTTCATCGCTCTGTACATCAAAATGAATACTCGACAATATTTGTCACCGGGATGCAGTTTATTCAATTAAACTGATTACATGTACAACAAATACATCCCTTCATTTCAACAACCTGTGTACGGTGATGATTTAGATTTTCCGCATGATTTTATAGGAGAGCACAGAACACTTAACAAGAATTTTACTCGGTCCATCGAAATTAGCCAGTTCATATTGCTTTTACGACTCTACATTTAGTAATATCAGGTTTTTTATATTTCTAGTAATTTATTGATTTTATTATGATCAGAACATTGATTTCTACTCTCTGTATGCTACTCTATTCACTTTTAACAAGTTATTGGCAACAGTAGGCCTACAATATGTTTAGGACACCAATGTATTGAGATCTACTTTATGTGCCAACATCACGTATTCAGTATAACTTCATAGCTATGCAAACTTACGTCGTTTTAATTTGTTTTAATATTTGACATGATCTTTTTAATGTTGTTTTGGATGATTAATATTGTCACTATCATATTTTTACTCTAGTTATGTAATTTCCAAATGTAAAGCAAAGTTTTTGTAATTGATTTTAGATGATATCTGTTATAATTATCTCGTACCTGAAGCTACAAAGGGCGAAAACTTTAGTATTAAGACTAAATAAGATGTAACACATCAGTGTTTTCTTTTATATGTAATCAATGCTTAAGCCATAAGACGGAATAAATCATTAATTATATTTTGATATATAAACGATAGGCCTAAGTAGTCTATGCCAAATTCAATGAGTGGGCAAAATGTGAAGCAAGTAAAAATATTGTATGCATGAAAAAAAAAAATGTTTAATAATAATATATTAATATGTTGTATGTCAGTTTTGAATATAGGCCTATCAGATCTCTTGTAGGTGAAAAGTAATATGTTAATCAGCCCGGTACGACTCTAAATATGTCAGCAATCCTGCATGTAATGGCCTTCGTGTAATATTGTTTATTGTAGTGTGTGTGTTTTGTGTTTTATTCTGAAAAGCCATTAGTTCTCAAAACTGACGAAAGATGGATTTTGGAAAATAGGAAAATTATGCAGGAAAATTGACATTTCACTGAAAACTACTATTTCTCCGCACATCTTTGATTCCAAGTTATAAAATAAGTGATCATTCATTAAAATCTGTTCAGCCATTTTCTCGTAAACTCCATCACCAATTCAATATATATATATATATATATATATATATATATATATATATATATATATATATATGAAGCACCATTGTTGAGTATATATATATATACTCAACCATTGTATATATATATATATATATATATATATAGGCCTATATATATACTCAACAATGGTGCTTCACTGCAAAGAACGATACGGGAGGAACGAAATTAAAGACTCTAGCACCGTTTTTATTCATTTTATATCAGATATGCCACCGTTTGTAATTACAGTACTGACTCTGTTACTGTAGCTGCCTCTATGAAACAGAATGTTCTGTGATGAAGTCAGAAATTTTGATTAAAGGTTATCTGAATTACAGGAAGTGTAATTTGTTGCCTACATTCGTCACGAGAACGTATCACATTAAATTGGCACTAGGTACCGCAAGCAATAAAAGTAAGATTAAGCCAATAACTAAGAACTTATCAGAAAGCAATCACATTCTACAACTATTGTTCTTATTGTGTTCCTGTTCTAGACCGTTAACTTCCTCTACTAATAACACAGGCTCCGTTTGATAGCAATTGATTGTTACGTTACGATAACTCATTATTTATTGCTCTCCTTATAATATCCTGTATTTGAATTACACATTTGTAAATAAAACTCGAAGTCATAAAAACCATAGGCTACATCATAAAGGAGTGTTGATCAGATAACCCACTTTTTCTTTAAGATACAAATTTCGACAACTATAATTGAATCACTAAGTAAATATTAAAAGGGAATAAATCACAGTTTTGGCAAAAATGAGTTAAGACTAGTCATATTACTTTAGGTGTGCTCTTTCATTCTGCATGAAAAGGGAAAAGGTCCCGCATCTCCTTAGTCTAGATTTAAACACTTCAATTGTCACGTTTACTTTGAAAAGGACCTTAGTTCCCTTCCCATAAGGAATTGAAGTTTGTTGTTCCTGCCATCTAGAGGAAAAATATGTGCCATGAGTAAAATGGTGTCAAACGATGAAAATAGTACATTTTAAAGTCCTGCAAAACGCAAGAAATGTGTTGTAAACAGTGATCACTACGAGGAAAATCGAATAAAAATGGCTAAAGTCAGGGGGTTTACAAGAAAATCCAAAGTATATTGTTTGGTTTATGTAATAACCAACAGCTTTCAATATTTCTATATGCTACACTCTACTGTTGCTCATAAATTGGTATACAATAAAGCTTTTGATTTCAATAATGGAGTTAACGATACATTTTGTTTAATATTTATACAATATATTTTGTTAGATATGAAAGAGGAACAAGTCCCCACAGAAAACTTTTTTGGTTTATGTAATGTGTTAATATTCTGATAACAGAAAGTTGCGCATCAATATCACCTAAAAGCATAATGCGATAAGAGTTTTATTATGTAATATTGGTTACAGTTAAAACATATACCTAGACAATTTTGCTTTGTACTATAATATTGTTTTGATTACTTTTATAAGGCTAAAGATAAAATCAATATCTATTTCAACTTATCATGTCATATTCAATGTCTTTCTTTGGGATAGCACTTTCTTTATGAATGATGTGTTTAATTCACTTAGTACAGTAGGCCTATAGTTGTACAGACGTGGACAAATTATTAGCAAAATTGAAGATTTTTATTATATATTTTTACAAAATATGATTCTTCAATTTAGACTACAGTTGACATTTTTGTGTATTTCCAAATAATTAGCCAAATTCAAGATTTGTATTGTATATTTTTCAAAATTTAACTCTTCAATTTGGACTACATTTGATATTTTTGCATATTTACAAATTATTAGCAAAACTGAAGGTTTTTATTGTATATTTTTACAAAATTCGATTCTTCAATTTGGACTACAGTTGACATTTTCGATATTTCCAAATTATTAGCAAAACTGAAGATTTTTGTTTTATTTTTTTAGAAAATTTGGCTCTTCAATGCAGTTGACATGTTTGCTAATTTATAAATTATTAGCTAAATTGAAGATTTTTATTATATATTTTTACAAAACTTGACTCTTCAATTTTAACTACAGTTGACATTTTTACATATTTCTGTCTACTGTAATAATGGAAATATGCAAAATTGTCAACTGTAGTTTAAATTGAAAAGCCAAATTTTGTAAACAGAATTATCATAAAAATCGTCAATTTTGTTAATAATTTGTCCACGTCTGTAGTTATTATGGAATTTGTGTGAATATTCCTTCTTTACTCTTTATTATGGCATTAACGTTTAAAACACAACTGCAATATTAGGCTAAGAAATAAGTGTTAGTACTTTTGTTTTACAGACAATATAGAAAATAACAAACAGAGAGAAGCTAGGCTATATCAAATAACGACATAAAATTTCACGTTCCGTTTGAAGTCTTAATCCAACAGGCTGCTTATTCCTCCTAGCATACCTAGCGCTTAATGCCCGCGCACGACGTCAAGGTCAGAAAAATGCGCTTGCTTTGACATCACTGCTATAGAGAATGAAGTTAAATTAAAAAATTATCATAATATGAATATTTAAACACATTTTTCAAAATGATGGCCGTTCATTTCGTTACAGGCTTCAGTTCTAATATGTGTAATTCCAATTACCAGTTTCGTCCTTCGTACTATTAACTCATGTTGAAATAATTCTATACCTACTCTGTAAAAGAGTACCTTACCTACTGTAAATTTAATCTTCACTTCTGCTCGATCCGAAAAGATAAAATTACTCAGACATGCTATCTACTGTCCGTCCAAGTGGTTATGTCGCAGGATCATAGAAAGGAGGGAAATCACGTGACATTTAATTACTTATCGAGGCCCTTTTATTTAAGTTATTTTAGAGAGTTGTATGGGTATAATATTACGTAGATGTCCAATTCCTAACAGAAGTTAATGTTCTCAGAAAAGAGCTAAGACAGCCCAGCCAGTAGCCTTTACAGAGAGGCGAATAGAAGCTGGTGGGGAAAACCGGAATGCGACGTAGGAAAATGGACGACAGTACCTGTTTGAAAATGATGCAATATTGAAAGCTCTTTCGTCACTGGAAAACGCGAACATATTTTTGGAACATACTGTTTACTGTGACGGTAAGGCTACTATGACTGTATATGCGGTCTTAGATCTGTGTGGAGGACGGTTGAACTTCATTAGTAGAAGGGGTGGGAGTGAAGTACATTCAAAAACTCAGGTACAATAAAAATTTAAGTAAAAATTAAATTATGTCCCTGTCTAACTATTGATAGTGATTCGTTCGTCGGACAGGGACGTTAAGCCTGGCGGCCGCCTTGGTGGTATTCGACAGGCACCGGATTTCCCCTTCTCCCTTCTTCACATTCATTATCATTATTCTCACCCATTCCCTACAGTGCACTTACACCAACACTTACACATACATTCACCCTAGTATACAACATAACTCTCCACAAATACACATCATGCCCAGCGTGGCCCGCAGAAGTGGTGTGCAACTTGTAAATGGGTTACAATCCTATCCTCTATCCGCAATATGCGGAATCCGAATCACGTAAATGAAGTAGATAGGCATTTGATACAGAGAGAGAGAGAGAGAGAGAGAGAATAAAGTAACGTCAAGGTTATAGAATTAGGCCTAGTATATTCAGCAGCCAACTTCTATTCAATTCAGTTCAGTTTAGTTCGTTTCAGGGAAACTAAAGGCCCATAATCGTAACATAAACACAGAAGTTTGCGGCCAGGTTACCAAATGGGCTCATTCACAATAATTCACATAAACACTGACATTAACATTACCGTTAGACCACAGTCTAGTATATACAGCCACGAAGCTCAATACGTAGTAAATATGCATCCATAGATAGTTGCTAACCACTAGGATCGCTACTATCGCCTCATTACAGACAATGCGAAATAGTACCGGCACAGTCTATTGTTCCTAGCACCCTTACAACTCAAGCTTCGTGACTGTATACACTAGACTGTGGTTAGACATTAACATGAAAGTTTGCTCGCAAACAGTACACACTACACAATCATGGAGCGCTGAAGTATATGACAAAACATGAGGAAATGAGGTCGTTGTTATGTTTCCATGGTTACCAAGTATCTTTGCGGTTATGTTTATGTTCCCATCGTGAATGATGGTATGACTTTTAGATTTTACCGTAATGTTTACATTTTTAATTTAACACTTACGTTTTGTTTAATTTTCATTGTGAATGAGTCTTAATACCTATTTTTGTAACATAACAAGAAATAAGCATTACGTTTTTAAGCATTACTTTGAATGCAGTCTACCTGTGGAAGAATTACTGGACTATGATGACGATGAGAGTCACAAGTAGTTATAGGAGTTTTCTCTCTCTATTTTACACTTAAAGTAGTGGTTATTTCTAATAAAAATATTTGACTTTTCAGTTTTATTTCCACAGAAACTTCATCACAAAAATAGAACACTACAACTATCGCGACTTGTTTTCAAGCTCAAATTTGAGCAACAGTCTCTACTCGACCTTTGGCTGTCAGCTGCGTGGCGTACCAAGTGTTGCAAGGACGCAAGGAATTCGTTACTAAAACAATGCACTGCATGGCGCGCGGAACAGACTCGCTGACGCAAGCTACAACATTGCAGTGGAATTGAACAACACGCCCGCAGTCGGCTAATATTTATAAATGTATCCCTTGTAATGAGCCAAGTGAGATATTTCTCTGCATCATGAATGTGCAAACGTGACTTTCTTCATTTGCTTTACAAGGTTAAATTCCGTTGTTCTAAAATAATAAAACAAGATCTCCAGTAGAAGTTTAAAAAATGAGTGCACAAGATCTTGAAGTTACACCACAGTCTATTATATAGTCACGAAGGTTGGGATGATTTTTTGCCAACGAGTTGCATTTCTCGCGATAGTTGCTAGCCGCTTGGAGCGCTGTGAGTACTAGGAAGAATAGACTGTGTCACTGCCATCGTGATCTAATACAGGCCGTAAGGCAGACCATGTGACTCGCTTAACTCGATCACGAAGGGCGGCGTTTCAACCATATAAATTAATTGGAATGCATAAAGAATAACATATATTTCTCTAAAATGTAGTGTAATTGCATTAATAAAATTTAAAACAATGATTAGGGGACACTTCAGACATAATTCCTTGCGAGTTAAGATGTAATATTATTTTTGGTGTGAAAATTACGTTGTTCGTATGTGTAATACCTGCCTATATTTCGATTAAATATTGCGAAATTTTTGTACATTCATTTATGCACGATTCAATAATTTTCAGTTGCACCGCACGAATATTTAGATATGTTGAATTATAAGTTATGTTTTCTGTACCAGTTGCCCCTTTCTATCTAATTTTAGTGGTCTCCAACGCCCTGCCACTACGTATGTATGTTATGTCATATGGATATTATAGGTGATGTTTACTATACTTAACTTATATTCCTATATTCGCAATTACACATTATAATTAAACATAATGTCATATATGACACCCGTCACATTTTATTCGTCTGTATTTTAATACTACAATTGAGTATTGAATTATTGTATTTATCTACTACCTAAGAGACGAAGTATACTTGGCTCGGAAACATGACGGCCTCTCTTCTTGGAATTGGTAATCCCTCATAAACCCCCATCCTCTACTCAACCCCTAGCCGCGTGGCAGAAATACAATAGATCTCAGCATTGCCAAATCTAGTAGTCATTGCCTCTACCTGTTGGGTTTCACCCATTCTCAGTGTCTTTGTCGACGTGTTGTTTTATACCGTTGTATGCTTCAATATGTATAATATTTATTCTGGCCATGAGTAATGAGTGTTGGAGCAGATGATCCGCAGCCAGGCCTCCTCATACACCTGAAGATCCAGGACCATCACGACAAGAACAACAAATAACACCGTCGAAGAAAACAGAATATCTTATTTGCAGAGGAGCGTAGCTAAGAAAACAAAGTGTTAAAATTGTGTCTAACGTTAGAAATTCTATCCATAAAGTAATCGAAAGTTCAGGCAGTTTAATAAGTATAAATCTTAATCACTTAACATCGAACGCAACCGGCGGAGTTGGATATATGGGCATAGAAATTAAGAATTACGGTTCACCAACTAAAGAGAAAATAAACAAATTAAAACAGAATTCGGTAAGATAGACGATTTTAAAAGTGATTTACTTCGCCGAACAGTATGTGAACAGTACGCGAAAGAGATATCGCCAACAGCAACACCGTCCTTAGCAACCTAAATAATGACATTATTCACAGCAGTGCTTAAAAGTTTTCTAGCTTACAGCAGTGAATTAAATGTTTTTAAATCACTCTACATGACAACAACATATTAGCAATAGTAAAATGAATATATATGAACTTCTTCGCCAACAACACAGTACAAAGAAAAGCCCTACAATTTAAAATTAAATTTACATACCAGTAATGAATAAAATATTGTATAGCACACTAGAGTAAACAGATTTTATGCGTTCGTGGAAATTATCACCCAAGGCGAAGCTGATAAAATCTAACTTTACTCTTTTGTACTATAAATTCTATAACTATTCAATGATCACAGTTTCAGAAAATTTTCCCAGCGCAACATTCTTAATTAAGTATAAAATTGTGGAACTTCAATAACATGAGAATTTAACACTTATTATAGAAGTCTGCATTTTTTTGTTTATTTAGGCAAAACATTTTAGTGAAAATATAAATATAGAGTGTTTTTAAAATAAGTTTGTTCATTTTTATACCAATTTTGTTTTAGTAATTATAAATTAAGGTATATTTACAAAGATAATATAGTCTTTCTGAAAATCGCGGTTTCACGGAACACAGTTTGAAAAACGTTCGCAAATCACAATGACTTCAAGAATTGGCGACTCGGCTAAGGGTTTATCCCTTGCGCGTGCCTGCAGTTAACTGGTAAAGGGGATGAGGGAAGGTCGTCATGTTTTCGTGCGAAGTATAACACAATCGCACGTACACTAATTTCATAGGAGTGGTATTGTAAAATTATCTGTCTACAGTTAAGGAGGTAGATGTGCTAAATTAAAATTACAATATAAATTCGTTTTTATTGAACCTCAAAATAGCTTCCATTCTAAACTTAAAATGTTGATGCGAACTGATTATGTAAACATGTAAAATTCTCTTCACATTAAAATAACACAGTTTTGTAATTATTTCTGCAACATATTATGCAACAAGAAGTAAACGTAACTTATGGACACATTACACTAAATAAAACTTAGCAATGATACGCAATAAAGTTATAATATTTTACTGAGCTCCATACATTGAAATAGAAAACCCGAACATACATTACGGCCTAGTCTAGATCGAAAAGGCATTGACTGTGCCGTATTTCGCTTTGTTGTGAAAAGTTGTGTAAACTGTGAAATATTCGTTATCGGTTGTAATAACTATAAATGGCTAAATTAAAATAATTTGAATAATAATATGGGACAAGGAGACGTTTGTGGTACTATAAATATTGTAAAGAAAAAGAGGTCAGAGTTATCCTTCTTCCGAAAGATCTAGCTAGGAAGGTGAGTTTATAAAATATAATATATACTTTATGAAAATAATATATAAACCTTATGTATTTCACATTTCAATAGTGGAAGGAAGGTGTTAATTTTTTCAAAAGAATACGATATCGAAAATACAATACATGTTATCGTCTGCTGGGGAAAGGGTCTGTGATAAGGCAATAGTAGCGATCCTGGTGGTGAGCAACTATCTATGTTTGCATATTTAGTAAGTATTGAACTTCGTGACTGTAGATAGATAGATAGATAGATAGATAGATAGATAGATAGATAGATAGATAGATAGATAGATAGATAGATAGATAGATAGATAGATAGATAGATAGATAGATAGATAGATAGATAGATAGATAGATAGATAGATAGATAGATAGATAGATAGATAGATAGATAGATAGATAGATAGATAGATAGATAGATAGATAGATAGATAGATAGATAGATAGATAGATAGATAGATAGATAGATAGATAGATAGATAGATAGATAGATAGATAGATAGATAGATAGATAGATAGATAGATAGATAGATAGATAGATAGATAGATAGATAGATAGATAGATAGATAGATAGATAGATAGATAGATAGATAGATAGATAGATAGATAGATAGATAGATAGATAGATAGATAGATAGATAGATAGATAGATAGATAGATAGATAGAGATAGATAGATAGATAGATAGATAGATAGATAGATAGATAGATAGATAGATAGATAGATAGATAGATAGATAGATAGATAGATAGATAGATAGATAGATAGATAGATAGATAGATAAAACTTTATTGTCGATGGCATAATGTATGCATAGACATGGTCAAATATATACAATTACAATTTAATGTAAAATAAGTCAAATAAAAAAAAAAAAAACATTATTCATTTCAACGGCCCATGCGTGCATCCTCAAGACTGTAGGGACACAACTTAGACTGTAGTTACACTATCTTTACACAGAGCTGGTCGTGGTGAACGCAATGGCTAAGGCGAAGTTCTAACTCTGCGTGGCAACCAGGAGCTTGGGTTCAAATATTGTAGAGCACGGTTGGATGTGCTGTCAATGTGGTTCGTTATGACTAGGGCCCGGAAGTTCATGTCCTAAAAAACTATAAAATATGCATGCAAATATGCTCTTAAAAGCTTGAAAATATGTCAATAAATATCCACTATTAAATTTTATGCTCGACCATGCCGAAATGTAGTAATTATACACCTGGTAGTAGCCCTTTAATGCACCTCATTAAAGTACACCTATTAATTATAATTCAGTTGTTTAGCCAATGAAAAATCACCTTTGTACTGATTGTACCATTATAAAACCGCAAGTATCGATTATTCTCGGATATGCAATCGAAAGACAATTAGCGAAAAGTCACGGAGGCTGGAAATACAATACTTTCGCAGAAGGTTATGTTCTGTTACTATAATAATTAGCGTTAATTGTAAATAATATTCAAATAAATTCAATTTGTTATCTCATTTTTCAATTCTAAATCAATTTCCAGGTTATATCAAGCCTAATCTTCATATTATTCTTTAGATTATATCAAGGTCAATGACATTCATGTTTCGGAAAAAATCAATACTTTCGCGTCTGCGCACATCTCACAATTCAGGTCAGTTCCACTCCTCACTTACATAACCATAACATGAATACTTCTGAATAATTTCAAGTTAGAAATATGGTCGAGCATAAAAAGTCGTATGAAACTTGCCTACAATGGTAATTAAGACGCTCGTATGAAAATTATGAAACGAGCGCAAGCGAGTTTCATAAACAAACATACTCGCGTCTTAATTACTACCATTATAGGCTCGTTGCATAATGTACTAAAAAGAATTAATGTCCCTTGGCAGTAGACAAGACGAGTTAGTATTAATAATAATAAACTTAATTATTCCTTAGAAGTTGAAGCAGAAGTGGTCCCGCTGCCAGTGTTGACTGATGAATTGCAGTTCACAACCACCACTTTGCACAAATTTTCAACTGAAAAACTTCGTCTGTTGTCTTGTAAAACACTTTTGTAACGTGGAAAACTTCTCTCCACGTCACAAGATATTATTGGGGCATATTTAAATGATGTTAACTGCTTCACAGAGAGAGGCAAGTCTCTTGTTGTGACAGACGGTTTTCCTTCGAGGATGTCTCGAATATCGCAGATCTGTTTATAACCAGGATTTTTTAAATTACATAATTCACTTTCTCTTTCACTTTTTGTCCTATATTACCAGGAATAGAACTTAGATTGCATATTGTTTTTTTTTTTTTTTCAAAAATAGTAAGTGATTCATTTGAGGGAGAAACCACAGCTTCCAGTGATGTTATGGCTGTTGGTAAGAAAGAAAAATGGGCAGATATGAAAACAAGATTCTCTTCTAACCCAATGCCTGACAGAACATTTTGCACCGTTTCTATTGATGCAGCATCGTTCGAGTCCAATGAATTAACAACCTTTTGACTATTTCTATGTGCTGAGTTAATACAAAGCTGCATCCAGTCATGTTCCCCATCGAGTTAACACTGACGTAGGAGGAAGTGGGATATTAGGTGCTGTTGATCTAAACAACTTGACTCTTGAAGGAGATTTAACAAAAATTCTCTTTGTAGAGGCCACAAATCTATCTACCAATTGGAAAGAATTACGTATTGTTTCAGCAATGCGTTGAAGAGCATGTGCCACACAAGTTATATGAATTAAGTTAGGAAAAATACCTTTCAGCGTTTGTCCTGATTTTACTATATAAGTACTTCCATCGGTTACAAATAAAAGTAGCCGGTCGTATTTGATTTCAGATGGCCATAATAATTTCAAGGAGTCCATCACACACTGGGTCACAGTTACATTGTTAGTAGCCAGCAATTTACATGCATTAAGAATATAAAGTATCGTTTTTTGTTCCATACTTAAGGCATCATCACGCGCAACGTTACTGCCAATATGATCCAGATGAAAAAAATAAAATAAAAACCATAAAACTCATTACAATATGCCATATACTTACTTACTGGCTTTTAAGGAACCCGGAGGTTCATTGCCGCCCTCACATAAGCCCGCCATTGGTCCCTATCCTGAGACAGATTAATCCATTCTCTATCATCATATCCCACCTCCCTCAAATCCATTTTAATATTATCTTCCCATCTACGTCTCGGCCTCCCTAAAGGTCTTTTTCCCTCCGGCCTCCCAACTAACACTCTATATGCATTTCTGGATTCGCCCATTCGTGCTACATGCCCTGCCCATAAAATATGTCATATAGGCACTAAAATATTGAAATATGCATTTATAAAAATCACGAAAATATGCAGTTATATGCACATAAAATCATGTTTAAATAACTGAAAATTCCATAATTCGTGCATATAATGTATAAGCATACATTTTTAACCCCTAAGAAAAAACATGCAAATGCATGAACTTCCGAGCCCTAGTTATGACTAGGGATGGAAGTTCAGACACCGAACCTATGAAGTTAACTACGTCGCGTATTATACAAGTCGTGTTCTTTGCATCAACCCAAGTTAGTACAGGGACTTGTAAACAGAGATGTTATGCTTGAATAAAAATATTTCTCGGTAAATCAGGTGACTAAAACAAATAGGGTATACACACATTGACGAAAGCGACTTGCTTCATACTCTTCTTTGTAGAAAATGGTAATGCATTTTAAATAAAAATTATGTACAAGTGTCACTAATTTTGCTGTAATGTACAACTGTGTACATTCGTAAATTGTAAAATATAAACCTGTTCCGAATGTCACTCAAACAAGAAAACTTTCTTTTGACACCACACGATGTTATTGATGCGAATTTAAAATAACTTAGCTAAGATTTTATTTACCATAACCCTGTGCCTATTCACTTTTTAGTTCATTTTGCACTTCACAGAGTTTCGAATATGGAGGATTTTTTTAAGAACACTCTTCAATATTTCAGTTCAACCCTTTTATTGTTACAAACAGCTGATCGTATAGAATTTAACACCACACCGGTATTGAAACGGGCCCGCCTGTCATAAAGTGTATTACTTGTTTTAAATTCTTAACACATTTTAATGTTTTAACTTAAGAATGTGGGCGGCCGAGCAGCTCAGTTGGTAGAGCAGCTGCCTATGGACTGGAAGGTCCGGGCTTCGATCCCGAGTTGTGACGGGATTTTTCTCGTTGCTAAACTTCCAGAACGGCCCCGAGGTTCACTGAGCCTCCTACAAAATTGAGTACCGGGTCTTTCCCGGGGGTAAAAGGCGGTCAGAGCGTGGTGCCGACCATACCACCTCATTCTAGTGCCGAGGTCATGGAAAGCATGGGGCTCTACCTCCATGCCCCCCCCCCAAGTGCCTTCATTGCGTGTGACGGGGATACCTTTACCTTTACTTAAAAATGTTTCATAGTTTTAATGCAAATGTTGAAGTGAAAACACAAAAAGAAATTAATTTAAAGTTACTTCATAACTCGAAGGTAAATATTGCGTACGCATGGTAGTTGGAGTCGGAAATTTTCTAAACGTTATTTTTCAATGAAGTGTGTTTAAAATGTACATAGAACGGAATATTCGCATATTTCAGCATCATACACAAGTCATAATAAAAAATGAACTGATCTAAAATCAAATCACTAAACAATTTCAGATGTTTGATGTGTTTTTAGAGTCACAATGTTTTTGTAAATCATGACGCTTATTAGCTTTTATGTCTAGCTTACATACTTTAGGCCATAATATATTTGCGTCCTTTATAGAAAAAAGTCAACTCCGAAGTTTTTTACAAACACAGGCAAAGTATAGATTTTATTGGCGACATTTTAATACATCTTCGAAAGGTTCAAGATAGAAACAAAAAGTGGAAATATTTGTACATGTGATGACTCCCTGCAAACAGTCCAACATTTGTTATTTGAGTGTCACAAAATTGAACTGCGACGTCTTGAACTAGTTTGTCGATTAGACAGGTGCGACACCAAGTACTCCCCACCATTACAAGTGTTTCGAAATAAATGCTGTTATCAAGATTTTATAAGATAATATATGTGAATTAAGTTCACAAAAGTTGTAATTTGAACACATGATATAATTTGTATATATTCACTGAATTTATATTATTAGGGTTAGGAGCTATAGTTATTTACATTTGCAATAAATATTTAATTTAACAGTTTTGTAAATTAATTAGGATGGTAATTTACAAAAAATTCAAGATAAATTAATGTGTTGAATAAAATTTAGAAACGTTGTTTTACGGAAAACTGTGCAATGACTTCAAAAATGTCAACCTACAGAAATTAAAATTACGTTCTAGTGATTAGTTGATTAGGTTACAATATTGTATATATTTTGTGAAAGTTGTTAATTGAAATATAAGACTGTATTTTAGTCTTTAAATTCATTTCATTTCATTTCATTCATTCGTACATATAAATTATAAAATATTGTACGGATTTGCTGAATTTATAGATTTGTAGACATTTTATTAATTTCTTAATTGAAATATAAGATTAATTTTTTTCTTCTCACTTTATTTCACCTCATCCATCCATGTAATATAAATTATATCAGATCGTACTTAAAAAATCTTTCAATATGAAATTTAATTAATCAGTATCATATAAATATTATAATTATGTATTTATAACCTTAACATACCTATCTCATGTAAAATAGGGTTCTGTTTAAAATTGCAGTATAATAATTAAAGACATACTTACATCTTCACAGTATCTTTGCTAGATCACAACTGACTTCTTACGAAAGGTTTATTTTTTAAACAGAGAATAGGCGTGGTGTGTCAAAACAACTATTACAATGCAGTAAACAATACAAAACTCGCACCCATTAAACTTCGAATGAATAGAGCTCAGTATTGTAGAAAAACTGATTCAATATTTTGTGCCAACGAACTGTTAAACGCCAGGAATTGACATGTCTTAAATCATAGTCAGGAAGAGAAAGATGAGCTAAATAAATGTAAGGAAGTCAGCTACCTAATGGGGTTTGAAATATCTCGTGCTCTAAAGCCTTTTAATAGAACAGAATTTTTCAAAAGACTAATGATTAAAATAGCTTAAATAACTTGCCCATAAGAAGTTTTTAATTTTGAAAAACTACGAATTTCTCGACCAAATATTGAGAGAAGAATTTAGAAAATTCCTGATTATATTCAAGAGGAAGGTTAAAAAGGGAGCAAAAAGAATCACATATTATTCACTGGCTCTTGATGACAGCAATGATATTACTGATACAGCAAAGCTTGAGATTTTTATCCGCGGGATTGATCAAGATGTCAGTACAGGAACCACCACTGGTTGTAGTTTTCATGCCAAGTACTTTTCATAGGCTGTTTGTCGTATGTAATCACTGCAGCTCGAGTTTTGGCCACCGCTGGTCTAGAACAAAGAATTTTTATATAAGACACGTATCTTAAATAGAACGCTGCACGAGTTCTTTTTAAGATACGTCTCGTACATCAAATTCTTAATAAGGCGATTTGCAAGAAAATATTCTGGCTATTTTCTTTGACGTAGAGAAACTGTTCTTCAACTTGTTAAAAAGTTAAAACAAACAGGTTCTCTTAACGACAAAAGACCTGTTACCAGAAGCAGAGTTCTTACGGAAGAAGAATTTGTTTAAATGGGTGAACAACTGAAACATAATCCAAAATATCTCTCTGTAGACTTGCCCAGGAAACAGTCATTTAAAAACCATCAGTAATAACCATTAGCAATCTGCTTAAATTAAACCCCTATAAAATTACAGTAGTCCATGAATTGCTATCGCGCGATCACGTGAGTAGAATCCAATATCGCGACTGTATGCTGGTGAGTGTTGCTGATAGGAAAATAGTTTCTGAATTAATCATGTTTTCGGATGAAGCATGCCCACGCCATTTGACAAAACAATCGGTACTGAAGCACAAAAAACTCTATTCATACATAATGAAGAGACTGGTGTATGCACTCTGAATAATAAGGCCTACTTTTTACGAAGTCACTGTCAATGCTGCAACATAAGCCAAGGCCCTACAAGATATCGAGCAGAAATAACTTCCATTGGAGTGCGTTGTAGGTGGGTTAGTAAAAGACCAAGTCCTTTAAACAATCAAGGACTACCAATACTTAAGTTTATTAATCAATCTTGAAATACAAGGCGCAGTACAAGTGATAAGATGGAGATGATGATGATGATGATGATGATGATGATGATGATGATGATGATGATGATGATTACTCGTTGCCACGTGGGCTGCTCGTCGCCCTCCCCAGGTACTGACTGCAGAGCTATTATAAGTCTTTCTCGGTATCATAACTTAAATACTCGGTCACAATATGATAACACGCTAGAAATACCACTGCACACATCATCTCTTTATTCTTCATCTTTCACTGTTGCTACTTCTCGTCACTGGAATTCTTTGCCGCCTGAAGTCAAGGGCTGCCAAACTTTAATTTCCTTTAAATGTAAATTAGAAAAAATCTTATGATGAGTTGCCAAACCAAACGCGTTGCAAATATTTAATGGAATGTGTTCCACTGTATTTCTTATTTATTATTTTTTTTTTTGTTTCTTATTTTGATTGTGTAATCATGTAAATCGTGTTTATTTATCACTTAACGCCAATACGAATCCCACTGTGTTGTTTTTTTATTATTATTAATCTATTTTTGTGTAAATTTTATTCAATTGTCGGTTTCTGGTTTAATTATGTGAATCCTACTTAATTATAATCTAATACTAATATGTATACTAATGTGTTTATTTTTATTTTTACTGTGTACATTTTTTAATGACTTATCGGCTTCTGTTTTTATGTGATTCGTATTTGATTCTAACAACATTAATATGTATTCCACTATGTTTATTTTTATTTTATGAGGTAAATTTTATGTAATTACCTCTTTTGATCTCATTATGTACCTAAATTGTATCAGTATGTAATTACTTAATTCCGATCCAGTTGTATGTTCAACTATGTAAGCAAGTTTTAATCCTGGTTGAGTGTAAGAGAAGGCCTTACAGCCTTAACTCTGCCAGGTTAAATAATGCCATTATTATTATTATTATTATTATTATTATTATTATTATTATTATTATAATGATGCTTCTACAACGATCGCCGCGCCGTTTTATCGGCTCCCGCCAGTGACTCTACGGTGACCTTTGAAGTCCGAGTGATTCGCGTCTACTCGATGGCGTACCCACGCCGTGGCCAGTGCGATGACCTGCCTTTGGACTTTGACAGATAATCCTTTAGTCATTAACCCCAGTACATACATGATTCAAACTATACATTTTAGGTAAAGTCTGCACGAGTTATGAGGATGGAATACATTTTAGATTTACAGTATTAATAATGCCACTCTAACTATTAATTACAATCATACCAATTATGTCCCTACTGTAAGTGAGCCTTATCACAAAATTACTTTTATCATAAGCTTATCTAAGGAACTTAAACGGGAATTTTCTACGCAGATGTCAAGGATACTAATATGTTACTAATGAAGGACGTAATTCGTAACAATTTTTGTAACACAGGTTAGTGTCCATTATTTTGAAAACCAATTTCTGCTTTCAGTGACAAAATGTTTACATTGCGTGCTATTATTAGCGGCGACGTTGGCTCCCTTTTTACGATTACGACATGAGGTATAGCACAGACATGAAACGGTGGCTGACGGGCCCGAATGCTACTAATTGCTCTATACTACGCTTTTGTATACCACTATCTTTCTTCCAGGTTTCTATACAATGACTTTGATTCAAAGGATTGAATTCGGCATTTTAACATGTCTTATTTCAGTTACCCTTTTCATCACGTACTTTTCAGTTTCAACTTACATTTGTCATGTGCACTACATCCGGAATGCTTAAACTGATTAGCAATTCATATTTTATCTCCGTTATCTCGTCTGCGTAATTTGTAAATGCAAACGTTGTTTTGGCGTGAATACTTCTTTGTTACAAGCAAATTAGATGAAAAAATCTAACTTTTTATCGTAATGCGATGTTCAAAAAGTCCCCATTAGTGATTTTTAGTAGGTTGTTTTACGACGCTTTATCAGCATCTTACTGTAGGTTATTTAGCGTCTCAATGAGATGAAGGTGAAATGAGTCCGGGGTCCAGCACCGAAAGTTATCCAGCATTTGCTCATATTGAGTTGAGGGAAAACCCAGGAAAAAACCTCAACCAGTTAACTTGCCCCAACCGGGAATCGAACCCGGGCCACCTGGTTTCGCAGCCAGACGCGCTAACCGTTACTCCACAGGTGTGGACCCCATTAGTGAATGGAAATGCCGAAACCATCTCTGGAAATTCGTGTAATCGACTTGAAAATTAATAGGGGACGAGTATATTGGGAACATCTTTGGGTTGTCGATGTAAAATAAAGTTAAAGATCTGTATGCCGGTATATACACGTCTATAAATTATACAGAATGTCCCATTTATCTTGTGCACCTGTCTATAACTTTTTTGTTTGGATATGTATTGGAATTTTTGTTTTTGAGCGTTATGTTAGAACAAGGGGCTAACATGAGTGTGGAGATTTGGTGCATGTAACTACAGTATGGTACAAGATACACGTGACGTCATCAATTTTTGAAATAGCACTACATACTTTAATCATGTTACATTGATTACACACATTAAGACGAGTTCAAAAATGAATCACAATGTCACCTTTCTAATCAACAACAACAAAAAAAAAACTAAACAAAAACGTACTTCCAATGTGATAATGTTATGCTTTGAGAGTCACAGAAGATGTTCCAAATGGTGACCATTCACATTAATGCACATTCCAAGGCGTTCCCCGAAAGACCGTATGACTGCCCGGCATGTTGTTGGCTGAATGGACACACAAGCCTGCTGCATGTCGTCTGGTGTTGTCAGAATGTTCTGGTACACACTGTCCTTTACAGTTCCCCACAGGAAGAAGTCGAGTGGCGACAAGTCCAGAGAACGTGCAGGCCACTGTACGTGGATTGTGGAGTCGACAGTTGTTGTGGTTTGTTTACATGTTACGACAGCAAACACACAACACACATGTAGGCTACAGACGCCAGTCGTCTTTCGTTTTGTGTAAGTTAATGCACAAGATGAATGGGGCACCACAACAAAAGGCACATTCTGATAGCATTCATTTTGCATTTTGTTGTTATTGATTGGGAAGGTGACATTGTGATAGGCCTACATTTTTGAACTCGTTTTAATGTAGTGCTGCTTATGATTAGGTTTTTCTCCGGAGCGGTTGTTTGCACGCTTTCAATTGGAGACCTCCGGTTACCTCCGATTGATGCCGCGCAGGTTATATATGTGCTGTGGCGCAGACATGCACTTTCCGCTGAGCATTCCTTTAATCGGATCACGCAGTGATTGGAGTCCGCTGACGTCCGCGTATTTTTTAGAATAAGTGTGTAATTTTTTGTTGTTTATTTTCTCTTTTTTATTTACTTCTCTCTCTCTCTTTCTTCGGCTCTTCTTTTTTTTGTTTTGCTTGAAGTACCTATGTACTATGTTAGCTGACAGATTTTTTTCTAGTTTTGAAATTCATAGTGTATGTGGAAAGGCATATTAGTTTTATGTCATTGATCAAATTAGTAACATTAAAATTAACTGAAAACTAACGCAGAAGTAAAGCTTTTCAGTAGCCAATGTAAACATTTATAATTTTCCTGGAAACACTCGTTTATTCACAAACAATTTTTGTCAATTATTATTCTAATCGGTTTAGATTAACGTAAAATATATTAACGGAGCTTCAGAATGGAACAAAAGAAACGTGTGGTACCAATGGGTTAAAGTTTACTGTCCAAAATAATTTATTAAGATTCTTCACCAGAAAGGATTGTGATCATTGTGTTAAAGGGTGTCAGTATTTGAACTGCCTCGTCTAAAACGCGTCACTTTTCCCCTGTAATAAAAAAATATAAGCGGATATCAACTTAAGGATAATTTTTAAAAGAGTTCAAAAGTGTTTTGAACAGTTAAATTTACTTACTTACTTTCTTCAAGTTCGCGATTGTGCGATTGCTTCAAATGGTCTAACAAATTCAAAGTACCTCCACCCTTAGAGTAAATTCGCCCATAAAGTTCACAGGGTGCGACTTTATTATTGTCTTCAACTAAATTAAAGAATTTCCATGCGACGGACATACGATGTGGTGCCATTTAATTCCACTCATAACTACCCTCAGTCCGTACGCGCCGGTCGTCCTTGAGTTCTACGTCCTCCAACTTCGCTTCGCTCCGAACCACCGCATCCCTCCTTTGTTCCCTGTTCCACCTACGATAGTACCGGAGATCACCGGTGGAGAGCTTTATTCGTAATCTCCGATTTCTCCGCGGTAGTAGTCACTCCGATGAGCAGCACTATTTTAATGTGTGTAATCAATGTAACATGATTAAAGTATGTAGCACTATTTTGAAAAATTGATGACGTCACGTGTATCTTGTACCATAATGTAGTTATATGTACCAAATCTCTACACTCATGTTAGCCTCCCGTTCTAACATAACTCTCAAAAACCAAAAATTCCAATACCTATCCAAACAAAAAATTATAATAGGTGAACAAAATAAATGGAACACCCTGTATATTGGGTTGGTACATAAGTTTGTAGTGTTTTTGTTCGTTATCACAACACTGCGTTGTTACGAGATTGTTTATCATTTGTCATTTGTTATTTGGAGTGTTGTGCTTATAAATAACGCCTTGAATTTTGTAGATTGAAGAAAGTTCGCGCTATCTGTGGGTTAAATAGAAAAAAACCAACACTTCCGAAAAATTCTTTTGTTTAAATTTAATAGAGTAACAAAGGCAGCGTATGTGGCTCGATACATTTGTGCCGTTTACGGAGAGAGAGTCACACTACAATAAAATGGTTCTGTCGTTTCGACACACAACAGTTGCCACGACCTACTCATGAAAATCAGGAGAATATCATAGAAAAAAAACAGGAGATTGCAGTAGATTAATAAACATGAATTTCCTCTTTGTATTATACTATTTATTACAAAACAGTGTACTATAAGAAAGATGATATGTTGTATTACTATATAGCACATCCCTAACCAATGAAATGGAACAATTTTGCTAAATATAGGCCTAATTACTGTCATCTCTACTCAGCGTATGCTATTTTGTTTTTACGTAGCAATGTCTTATTGACAGTGTTTCGCATTAAAATGTATTAATCAGGAGTTTTTCGTATATTCACAAACGATTTTCGATAGAACAAGATTTATTTTAAAGGTGATATTAAATACAGTACTGCATTAGCTGCAACTGTAACAGACAAAAAATGATCCCTTTTCTTGCTTTGGATAACTACCCTTTAAACTGTTCATCATTTTCCCACTCTGATTTATAATATTCTGGGAGTATTTACTTTTCTTTCTTGCTGGGACACTTTCACTCATTTTAAAATATCACTGTGCAAGATATGTAACACAATTACCTACACTTCACTCTCTCACTATTTCACGTGCACACAATCATAAACAAACTTCACTAGTGAATAAGTTTCGGTTTTCCTCTGTTCCCCGGGTCCCCAAAACAATAATGAAATAACTTATATCACATGCTTATGTTACATGAAGATTATATACCTGAGTGTGTGTGTTTGGAGGAGGGTGTGCATCCTTTAGTGGTAAGGTTTCAAACATTCGTTCTCTAATATCATTTTGTGATTATGTTTAGACTATTGAGTGGATTGGAGAGGGACATAACTCTGAGCCAAGTATATAAAACATGGTCTTTATCTGCAGTGTGCTGTGTGGTGATATAATCTGCCACTTGACTCCAACCGAGAAGCGACACCTTGTAAGCATCATTGTGGTGACCTTAACGAGTTAGGAGCAGGGAGACAAATGAAAACATTGTTTGACTTGTGTATAAGATGCAAAAATAAGACATGGTGACATAATAATTATATGTGTACTAAACTAATGAATTGAATATCCGGGCGTAGAACTAGGTGACTGCAGCTTACCAAAAAGGCAGGAGAAATTCGGACTTTTGACAAAAAAAAATCAGTAGAGCAGTAGATTCAATGGAAAAAAAGGAAATCTCCTGCTAAATCAGTAGGTATGGCAACGCTGCACAACACCCGTATAAAAGTTAGTGTCCATCCTTAGAATATGATGCGTCTGGTGAGATAACGAAGGCGTCACGTGCTACGAATTGCTTTCCAGGAATGCAACCGTAACAGCTGACAATTATTGCCAACAACTCAGACGCTTTGCGGCGCCAAGTGAAGAATAACGACCAAGAAGACTGACTGCATCAAGTGCTGTTGCAACACGATAATGCACGCACGCTCTTCGCTACCATGACGAAAGCAGCTGTCCAGGAGTTTGGTTGTAGGTTATTCCACATCCTCCATATTCTCCCGATTTTGTGCCCTCATATTTCCAACTTTTCCTTTCTCTATCCAACAATATTCAAGGGAACTCCTTTACTAACGAAGATGCTTTACAATCTTGGTTTGACGAATTCTTTAACTTCAAACCAGCAGATTTCTTTAGACGCGGAATCGAAAAACTATCCCATCGTTGGCAGAGAATCATAGATAATACAGGGACATCATTTTATTTTTACTTCAATTTTTATTGTACACGAGTTTTTTAATGTACTCCTATCCCTTCTACTAATGAACTTCTACTCGTCCTTCACACAGAACCAAGGCCGCATATGCAGTCATAGTCGTCTTACGGTCACAGTATACAGTACAGTGTGAATGAGTATAGTACGTTTTAGAAATAAGGTCGCGTTTTCCAGTAAAGAAAGCGCATTCATTATTGAATTATATTTTCGCACAGATATTGTTTGTCCGTTTGCTTACGTCCCCAGTTCCCCCCACCCGAGGACTAGCCATTGGCTGGGCTGTCTTGGCTCTTTTCTGAAAACATTTGCTGTAAGGAATTGGACGTCTACGTATTATTATAAAACTTTTTAAAATAACTTAAATAAAAGGGCTTCGTTAAGTAATTAACTGGCACGTGATTTTCCTCCTTTCTACGATCCTACGACATAACTACTTGAATGGACAGAGATAGCATGTCTGACAAGTGAATAAATGTATCTTTGCGGATCGGGCAGAATTGAATTTACAGTACATAAGGTACTCTGTTATAGAGTAGGTACAGAATTATTTCGACATGAGGTATGAAGGACGAAACTGGAAATTTGAATTAGATATAGGCCTAGGTCTCGCAAGAATGAATTACCGACGGAAGGAATGCGAATCAAACATTGCGATAAGGAAGAGCGGGTGAAAGGAAAGATCACGAGATAACTTGAATGATACTCAAGAGTATAGTCGGAAGAGAAATGACATCGATAGAATCAGTCTTGTGTTGTGATAGTTACATTACGACTTTAGTTTGTTCCATTGCATGTGAATACGTGTCTTGTATCGCACAGTATTATTATTTCATTCGTAAACATATGTTGCGCGTTTAATTAGCTTCGAATTTTTCTCTTGCTACGTTCTTTATTTCCACAGCGATGTCCTCATCTGTTCATCTTCTTGGAGGAGACAGTACTTCCACCGGCTCGTACCTCTCCCCCCTCGGCGTGCCTAGATACACACGTTAAAACAGACACCAACGCCACCATTGGTTTTCGGTAATCGTTTCTTGCGCGAGCTATACAATATAGTGCGATAATATGCACAAAAAAAAAAAAAAAAAAAAAAAAAAAAAAAACTGAAGCCTGTATCAACAATTTGTTTAAATATCCAGATTTTGATTATTTTTCAATTTAAATGTGTCCTCTTTATTGTATGCTAATGTGCTGTAGACAGTAGGCCCTATGGCCTTAACTGTGCCAGTATAAATAAAGAATTATTATTATTAATTAATTAATTAACAGTATAACATACACTGCATAATGAATATGTACGCCTGGATATCTCAGTTCGTGAGTAAAAAACACATATTGTTAATACTGTACTCTATCTTGAGCCAATAAACCCTAACAAAAATTGTCAAATTCAAAATCGTGATATTTCATAGTTAACATAAATGGATGCACTACTTTTCTTACCTCCTATATCTAGTAAAGTGATTTGTTTGTATTTTACGCTAGTACAATCGAACTTCGGTAGTGGAAGGAGGTAGCAAACAGTGTTTCCGGTTCTAAACCGTTAATCCATAGGTATAGCCATGTTAATATTAGAAATGTTAGTAAAAATAAAATGATATCCCGGTTTAACAGAAACGTATTCGTGCAATCATCAGGATTCTGTGAATCTTCTCTTTTCACATGCATAACTACTTATAATATGTAGTGTAGCCTTTCACTGCGGGCTAAAGCAGGGAGATGCACTATCACCATTACTTTTTAACTTCGCTCTAGAATATGCCATTAGGAAAGTTCAGGATAACAGGCAGGGTTTGGAATTGAACGGGTTACATCAGCTTCTTGTCTATGCGGATGACGTGAATATGTTAGGAGAAAATACACAAACGATTAGGGAAAACACGGAAATTTTACTTGAAGCAAGTAGAGCGATCGGTTTGGAAGTAAATCCCGAAAAGACAAAGTATATGATTATGTCTCGTGACCAGAATATTGTACGAAATGGAAATATAAAAATTGGAGATTTATCCTTCGAAGAGGTGGAAAAATTCAAATATCTTGGAGCAACAGTAACAAATATAAATGACACTCGGGAGGAAATTAAACGCAGAATAAATATGGGAAATGCGTGTTATTATTCGGTTGAGAAGCTCTTATCATCCAGTCTGCTGTCCAAAAATCTGAAAGTTAGAATTTATAAAACAGTTATATTACCGGTTCTTCTGTATGGTTGTGAAACTTGAACTCTCACTCTGAGAGAGGAACATAGGTTCAGGGTGTTTGAGAATAAGGTGCTAAGGAAAATATTTGGGGCTAAGCGGGATGAAGTTACAGGAGAATGGAGAAAGTTACACAACACAGAACTGCACGCATTGTATTCTTCACCTGACATAATTAGGAACATTAAATCCAGACGTTTGAGATGGGCAGGGCATGTAGCACGTATGGGCGAATCCAGAAATGCATATAGAGTGTTAGTTGGGAGACCGGGGGGAAAAAGACCTTTAGGGAGGCCGAGACGTAGATGGGAGGATAATATTAAAATGGATTTGAGGGAGGTGGGGTATGATGATAGAGACTGGATTAATCTTGCACAGGATAGGGACCGCTGGCGGGCTTATGTGAGGGCGGCAATGAACCTTCGGGTTCCTTAAAAGCCATTTGTAAGTAAATAAGTAAGCCTACCTCTATCCTATACTATTTGCAGATGACACAAGTATCATAATTACAGACAAGAACTTTGCCACATTCAAATATAAAACAGAAGTAATTCTCCTTAAAATTTATGACTGGTTTACAACCAATAAACTAGTATTAAACATTAATAAAACTAACATAATTCGATTTAAAGCCAATTAAAATTTAATCTCTGAAACATTGGACACAACTATCAACAATATACCTCTACTAGAAACATCAACAACCAAATTTCTTGGTTTGCATATCAATAATATAACTAATGAAATATTGTGGTCTTGTGGACAACTGTGTTATGCAAAAGTTTAATTCCTGTTATATTTCTTACGACTTTTGAAGATATTATCAATTTCTAGTGAATATTTAAGTTTTTTTTTACGTGTTTCTAATTTAGGTAAACAAACTATTGTATATACATATTTTTTGAAGACTTATTGATCGACCTCATTGTAATATTTTATGTCTTTTGCTGAAATTTGAGATGGTTTTGTGTAATTATGGACGATACTCCCACTACTTCAAATAGTATGTACAATACAAAATCCTTCGTAAATTGTAAAATCTGTCGTAAACAGTTCACAACCAGAGGAATTCATATTCACATCAATCGATGTCATAATAACGACTCTTTATCCCAAGCTGTTTCTAATGAAGAAAGTACTCTTAATACTCAAAATTCAGATAAAAATGTATCACCTAAGAATTTACGTAAATGTGAAATATGTGGCTGTCTTTTTAAAAGCGTTAACCGTCATATTGTATGTGCCCATCCTGAAGTACATAGAAATATCATCAATCACTCATATAATGATCCTGTACTCAACAATGAATTCACAAATTCTTCGTCTCAGCCCGTTCCTTCTACATCTTCAACGTCTGAAGTACGTGGAAACATTCTCAATCAGTCATATAATGATCCTGTACTCAACAATGAATTCACAAATTCGTCGTCTCAGCCTGTTTCTTCTACATCTTCTACGTCTGATTCCCTACATGATAATTTTGATCTTCAGTATTGGGATACACAATTCAACACCTTAGCTTGTTTAGATGTCTCAGACAATGCCGTCTTTGATAAATGTGTTGAAAAATATTGTCACTACCTTAAACAATCAGTATCTCAATGTAAAGGGCCCCAACATCCTGCAACAACTTATTACAAAAAACGGCAAGCTAGGAAAAATAATCCAGATGGTATTACTTATAAACAGTCAAGCAATCCTAAAAATAGAAGTAAGAAGAATTCTGAGAGAAGGAAGAACAAATACGCTTATGATTTAGCACAATTTAATTATTACTTCCAACGTCGCAAAATTGTGCAGCATATATTATCCTCTAAAGGTCCTATGCAATGTAAGTTACCCTTTTCTTCGGTATACGAATATTACAACAATTTATATGGTGTCGCCAACAATTGCACACTTGATAACTATCAGTCATCTTCGGTATCCAATTATTCAGATCCTGACAATATTATCATCACCCCTGAAGATATTGCATTTGCATGTAAGGGTATCAAGGTTGACACTGCACCAGGTGAAGATGGAGTCAGAATGAAGGTCATTAAAGAGCTTCGTTTATATAAATCTCTTTCATTGATTGCCACATATATGCTCCGTTGGGGACATGTTCCGCCGTGCCTTCGACGTGCACACACAATTCTGATTTATAAGGATGGCGATCCAGATATTCTTAAGAACTGGCGTCCAATTACGATCTATTCTGTTCTGCGCAGAATTATTGAGCGTGTATTAGATATCAAGTTACGATCTTATCTTGATTTAAATCTTAACCAATGAGGTTTTATGTCTGGTCCAGGTGTTTTCCTAAATTCCTCTATTGTTAATGGATGCCTTAAGGATTCAAAAGTTAATAAAAAGGATTGTTGTGTAGTTTTTCTGGACATCTCTAAGCCGTTTGATCATGTCTCTCATCAACACATTGAACAAACCCTCAATGCTATGCCTATACCTCCAAAACTCAAGACGCTTATAACATCGCTTTTAATAGGAAATTCTACTACTATCACTATTAATAAAACTACAAAGACAGCCCCTATAATGATCAAGCAAGGAGTTGCACAGGGGGCTCCACTCTCACCAATTCTATTCAATGTTGCCATTGACTTCGTGATGAAGGAATTAAGCGAAAGTAATATCTCTGGAGAATATGGATACAATATATCACCTCAATTAAATAATCTTTCCATTCTTGCATTTGCGGATGATCTAGTATTATTGTGTAAAAATAAATCTGCCGCTCAATATTCAACATCGCTGACTATGAATTCCTTAGCTAGAATTGGTCTTGAAGTAAACCCGCATAAAAGTAATGTTGTACACCTACGTAAAGGATGTCTCTGCTCTGATTCCCTCACCTTGATCGATGGACAAGAAATATCTTGCATCAAATCGGATGAAATTATAAGATATCTTGGCATTACTTTTAATGATGAAATAAAATTTAATGCGGCGCAACTAATTGAAAAACTGACAAAAAATCTTAATCAGCTGGTCACTTCACCCTTACTCATGCCTGACCAAAAGATAAATATATTAAATCAATATATCTGGTCTCAGTTGGTTTACCCCTTCCAATGTGCTCCTTTAAAAGATCTTAAAGTGAAATTTCTATCTGATTTTGACAAATTAATTCGCAGCGCTGTTAAGGAAATAATTAACATTCCTACTGACACCCCGGATGCTATGTTGTATGCACCAAGAAGATTGCGAGGTTTAGGAGTATTTAAAGCCCAGTGGGAAGCTTACCTTCAGCACTTAAATATTTGTCAAAGACTTTTACACGTTGACAACCCTCATGTAGCAGCCACTCGAAATCTTCCAAACGAAATTGAACATTGCATCAAACAATTACCAATTACCTTCGATTGCTCTGAACGTATTTCTTCTCAAAAACTAAGAAAAGCATTGCGTGAAGATTCTTTTCACCAATGGAGCAAATTGAAAAGTAATGGTTTGGGAGTTGTTTTCTATTCTCACTGGAAGACAGGTAATTCGTGGATCTCAAGCAAAAAGGGACTTTCGAGCAGTCAGTGGACGCAAGCCATTAAGATGCACTATATATAATACCTGTACGTACTCTCCCTGGTAGAACTCTTGACTCAACCCGTTGCAGAAGATGCGACGAGCAAGAAACGCTTCCTCACGTCTTGGGTTTCTGCCATCATAGAGAATTGCTCCGAATCAACAGACATAATACGGTTCGTTCTCTCATCGCAGCTTCAATCCGTCAGAATTCTTCCTATGAGGTTTATGAGGAGGTTAGTTGCGTCTCTTCTGATGGCTCTACTAGACGGGCTGATATCATCATAATTGATCGGCAGAAGGATAAGGGTGTCATTCTTGATCCCACAATCCGTTTTGAGATGCATGAGCAACAGCCACAAGAGGTGTGTCGTGAAAAACAAGTCATATATGAGCCTTGTTGTCTGCATCTTGGAGCACAATACCACATTACACATTGGACAGTTTTTGGGCTCATGTTCGGTGCCCGTGGCAAGATCCCACGTGAAACTTTAAATCAACTTAAACAATACAAAATTTCTGATGCAACGATTGCTGCCATAGGATCTCACGTGTTAAAATCATCCTTAGCTATAATTAGTAATCATTTGTACCCAACAAAATTTTTATTGTAAATGATTTCCTACGTTTTCTTATCTTAATGTTTTTTTTCTTTTTCTTTCCAAGTGTCACAAAATTGTTTTGTTTACTTATTATTCTTTATGAATTGATTAGTAGGCCGATCTATCGAACCCTTATTTAGGGTGGCTTTTGTTTATACAAATTATCTTGGAAAAATCACATCAAAGAAATAACCTCCAAACTTAGCTCAGCATGCTTCGCAATTAGGTCGTTACAACAATTTCTAAACAGCAGTATCTTAAAGACAATATATTTTGCCTATTTTCATTCCATTACGTCCTACGGAAGAATATTTTGGGGAAATTCTGCAGATAGTAAAAATATATTCTTATTACAAAAAAGATGAATTAGAATAATAGTTGGAGCAAAGGCTAGAGAATCATGTAGATTATTTAAAAAAAATTAGAGATTCTAACCTTAACAAATCAATACATATACTCTACAATAAATTTCCTCTTATGTAATTAAGAAAATTTTCCAACTAACTCAGCCACATATAGGAAAAATACCCGCAGAAGGAATGATTTTCATACGCCATCATCAAATTTATCATGCTTTCAAAGGGAAGTACGTTACATGGAGATAAAAATGTTCAATAGTCTTCCTGAAGACATTAAGAATCATAGCCAAAATCCTGCATTATTTAAGGTAAAACTAAAAAATTACTTAATATCTCACACTTTCTATTCTGTAGATGAATTCTTCACATTTCATAGTACTGTGTAAATATTATAATACTATTAAATGGTAAACATATTACATTGTATAAAATGTTATTGTTATTAAGGTATTAATTCTGTACGTATTTCATATTTGCATTTTATATGTATTGCATTTTATTGTTAAACGTAAAAATTGGACATATTCTTTATTCTATGCTATAAAGCAAATGCAAGAATATTATGGAACGAATAAATCTATCTATCTATCTATCTATCTATCTATCTATCTATCTATCTATCTATCTATCTATCTATCTATCTATCTATCTATCTATCTATCTATCTATCCAGACATTAGTAATCTCCAAACAATAACTTAACATACAATAATAATGATAATTATAATGATGAAAGTGAAATAATCAATATTTATTTGCACAGAGACGTTGCAGTGCATGTTTACTTAACTGTCATATTTGAAACCTCCAAGCTGTAAGACGTGTACAGCTGACATGCAGGGAGCTAGGCAAGTGAAATTTTGCCCTGGAGCTACGGTACCCACTCCTCAAGGTCGTTTATCGAGGAGACTTGATGCCCGCATTCTTTTCGTACAGTAGAAGTAAACGATGCCCTACGGGTGAACTGCGGCCGGCATCGAGCAGCGGTTGACAGTGGCATTCAGCAATTGTTCAAAGTCTGAAGGAAAGCTGTATTTACGTACAAACAACCTCTTTCTGTCCTGATTAGCCACCTGCTGTTTGCTGTCCAGGCTCTCTGACAAATCAAACGTGTTTCAACTTGCTTTTGTTGTTTCCCTACTACTTACTATTGAGCACTGATTTTATGTTTCACTTCCGACACTACAGTGCATGAGGGTTAAGTTGGCGTGATTTCTACTATCCTTGTCTGCGGTCCTTGTCTATCGACTGTCAACAGATGTAAGGGGGGAAAGGTTTTCTTTTGTAGAATTCTTGGAATTCCCTTCCCTCCTTCTCCCTTGGCCCTTCTAGAACACACTTTTGCAAATCCAATTAGTGGGTCTCTCAGTGGCGTCATGGCGTTGTTCGAGTTCATTTATTCAGTAGTGTTTAGTGAATAGTGAAGTAAGTGTGTGTCTCGTTGTGTCAATTTAATATAATATAATATAATATAATATAATATAATATACAATAATTCACAATTTAAACAAAATGTTTTCGGAATTGCATGGTTTCCCTGTTATCTTAAACATTGTAATGTGTGTTGTGCTCTTGTTTTTAATAATCATGGTAGGCAATATGGGAAAACGCGGGAAAGCCTTGAAGTCGGACAGTATGAACATGGTTATTAATGTACACAAATTCTTTACTGAAGAATATGAGGCACTGAAACGCGGAAAGCAAACAATATCTGTGTCGAGTGTTATCGAAAGAACTGCTGCAGCGACAGGTATATCGTCTCGTAGTGTTAGCAGGATTTTAAAAAAACAAAGGGAGGCACTAGAAAGTGGAAGTGTTCTGCGAACTCCAGGAAAGAAACGCCCAAACAGGACCCCTCAGAAACTGCAATTGACTCATTTTCTGCCGCCGCTATAAGACGAGTAATTTATTCTTTGTATCGGACTGATTTTTTGCCTAGTTTGAAGGATATAAATGACGCATTAATTAAGGAAAGCTTATTCACTGGAAGCATATGGAGTTTGAGAGAAATTCTTAAAAAAATGAAATTTAGGTATGTTAAAAATACTCAAGGCAGAAAATTTTTAATGGAAAGGTCAGATGTTATTTTAAAGAGATTTAAATTCTTAAGAAAAATGAAAGAATTACGCGCCACTGGACGCGCCGTTGTTTATCTAGACGAAACTTGGGTTAATGTGAACCATACGAAAAGCAAAGTTTGGAAAAGCGATGATCACGAAATTGACTTCCCACTTCAAACCCCAATAGGAAAAGGTCAACGGTTTATTATTTTACACGCCGGATGTTCGACAGGTTTCATTCCAAACGCGCTTCTAACTTTCAAATCTAAATCAACTAAAGACTACCACGAGGAGATGGACAGCACTGTATTTAAGAACTGGTTCATTAATCAATTATTACCAAACATTCCTCTCAATAGCATCATTGTAATGGACAATGCCCCCTATCATTCAACAGAACTCAATAAGGCACCAATTTCATCAACACCGAAATCTGAAATGCAGTCCTGGCTTCGTAACAATAACATTGAATTTGATTTACGATCCACGAAACCTGTATTATATGAACTTGTAAAAACTAAAAAAGATAATTTCAAAACATACGAAATCGACCAAATTGCGACAATGCACTCCCATACTGTAGTGAGACAGCCACCATACCATTGTGATTTAAACGCGATCGAATTAATATGGGGGCAGGTTAAAAATGACGTTGCGAAGCGTAATATTTCGTTCAAAAGTAAAGATGTGAAATTGTTGTTTGAGAGCGCTCTTGCAAAAGTGACGGAAGATAATTGGAGAAAGGCCTGTGAACACGTGGAAAAAGTCGAACAATTTTATTGGGAGAAGGACGGACTAGTAGACGAAATTAGCGATCGATTCGTAATAAATTTGGATGACACGGACACGGACGAGGAACTTTCTGGCGGAGAGGAGTCAGAATTTGAAGAGGAAGAGAGTGCCGCCGCTGCTAACTCCTGGTCGCTGGAAGGAGTGTCGACCATACCGCCGTCACCATAAATGAGGGTAGAGAGAGATGGTGAGTATTCTTTCTCTTTCTAAAAGGGACTAGACAAGTAAATCCTCATGGACTGTAATGTTGGTTTCTCGTACGTACTATGAAAGATCGAATGGCTTGTGCAACGTTATACTACTGCGTTCAGGGGTCTGTTTCACAATGTTTACAATCTTTGTAAATTGTAAACTTTGCTTGTAAATTGTAAACTTCTCTTTCTGTTGAACTTTACAAAAGAAATCAAATCTTTACAAATTAAATTTTGCTCACTTTACAAGTATTCTGTTTCACAATGAAGGGCAATTTTACAAACGTGTAAACTTTACTCGTAAAGTTAGCACATTTTCTACAATACCTCTGAGATATGTAAAGTTTGGTATTGCAACAAATTATGAATAAATACAATAAAGATGTATTTATTAAATCAATTTTTGAGTAACTGGATAATATTAAGAGCTAAATTAAAGTAGTTTTGATGTTATTAAGAAGTTCTAATAACTCAGACGAAGACATTGAATTTAGGGCTAATCAAACAAAGACGTATACGTAAAATTTTCCGGCCGAGAATTAATAACACGTTCGTATCATTGTATGAATTTAATGAAAGGTTTCGAATGAGTCCCGCGTTATACTTCAGAATACCGCGTAAGTATTTACATAGGCCTAGGAAGATTGTATTTAATAAATACTCGCACTTAATAAAGAAGTTCCCTGCATCAAAAATAAGTAATTCAATAATGCAAACGACACTACTACGCGGTATTCTGAAGTCGTTTTGATTCCCGTTTCGCTGGAATCTCTCCTACAAGATATAGGACATCAATCCAACATCCAAAAGGGAAAAGTGGTGCCCTAACCTCAAAGCGAGAACTATAATCATTGTCTTGCATTAGTTGCATGCTAGCTGTCAGTTCCGTGAGTTAGCAGATAAGCACGGAATTTTTAAGATATCATTGTGCAAAAGTGCCCACAGGGTTGCCGATGTTTGTTAAAAGAGTTAATTTCGAGACAGGTTTTTGATCACCAAAATGTTATTTACTACAGCACAGAATTTTTATGCTGCTGCTGGGACCACTATGTTTATGAGGTTATGGATGCAACATTAATAAATACTGATGGATCAACACAAAAAAATTAACCTGAGTTTGTGGTTAGACATTGTAATTATTTTATCAATTGCATATTTGTACGTGGACCAAATCTGTTATTTACTTATTTGACTGAATTTGGCGCTAACTTTGGTCATTTAAGTAATAGACGTATTGGTATACTCGACTAATCACATCACATGAAACTCCATTGTCGCCAATATACAAAAATCTAAATAATTTTAATTTTTTTTAACAATGCTTTAGATTTTCTGTTGGTGAAATATGAATCAGCAAGCTTAGAATAATCTATTTTAGTACAAAATATAAACATATGTATCGATAGTAATAAAAATACAGTGACTTTAACTCTGCTCCTTAGCGATTTTTGTAAACTGTCGTTGGCGATATTGTGTAACCAATAATGCGTATTTGTACATTTCTTTAGCTGATTTTGTAAAGTTCGTCAAACTTTACAAACTAATAAGATAGCATTGTGAAACACAATTTACAAGCATTTGTAATCTTTTACTTGTTATTTGTAAATTGTTAATTTGTAAGGATTGTGAAACGGGCCCCAGGTCTTCACAATATCTACCACACAATTCATTTTTTTTTATTTTAGTAGGTTATTTTACGACGCTTTATCAACAGCTTAGGTTATTTAGCGTCTGAATGAGATGAAGGTGATAATGCCGGTGAAATGAGTCCGGGGTCCAGCATCGAAAGTTACCCAGCATTTGCTCATCTTGGGTTGAGGGAAAACCCAGGAAAAAACCTCAACCAGGTAACTTGCCCCAACCGGGAATCGAACCCGGGCCACTGGTTTCGCGGCCGGACGCGCTGACCGTTACTCCACAGGTGTGGACACACAATTCAATCTGGGTATTATTCTGACACCATCATTACTCTATATCACAATGGAAATATACAGTAGGTATTTAATTGACACTTCGTTACCCCTTATCACAACACTTCACTTATTTGTATTCAGTTTACATAGGAAAATACTTTGTTATTTTGTCTTCAGGTAATTTAAGATTCGAAACTATTTAAATTCTTTACAAACAAAACTATATTAACTAGATGGCAGCATAGTAAACCTGACAAAAGTTGTTACCGTCAAAGCTTATAAGGCAGAGCAATCTGGGTATATATTTTCGCAGTTCTTGTAATTTTTAATTTTTTTTAATTATCTCGCATCACGATTATGTCAATTTAAGACAATGAAAACGAAGTTAATGTTTACACTGCACCTCTTGAGATCACTAATCAATAAAAACAGGTATTTCCACCCTTGGCTCCTATGACAGCCTGTAAGCATTGAGGCATACTTCCACTAACCGTTGGAGGGCCTCTTGGGGTATAAAATCCCACTCCTCCAGCAATGTTGCCCTCAAGTGCGCCAAGATGTTGATGTCACGCCGTTGGACATTCCTTCCGAACATACCCTACACATGCTCAATAGGATTTACATATGTCGGGACTACGAACGGGCCAGTCTAGGGCTCGTATCCCAACTTCCTGTAGGTACTGAATAACGAAGGTATGCGTAAGGGCATTATCGTGTATGAGTATAAAGTTCTGGCCAATGAAAAGTGCAAAAGGCATCACATGGTCCTCCAGGATCTCTTCGATGTATCTTTGTGCATTGAGAGTCCCGTGATCGACTATTGTGCTCCTCCTACGGCCTGATCCCCGTCTCCTATCGTATGTTCCAAGTTCCCTATAGAATTGCATTGCACGGTGAATGCTACCGAGCGAAGTTCCGAAGACCCGGGCTACATAACGAAGCCTGCGTCCATCCTCCACCAAAGCAACTGCCCTTACGACATCTTCACGGCACTCACAACAGCACATGAATGACTGACTAAAATGTTAGTGAATGGTTCAAAATTTTTTCCGATATCCATAGATCATCAATAAGGGTGCCACAAGGTCGTAAACGTTAAAAGCTTTTACTGCGCTACCCTCAATAAAATCATGAAGATGAGTACTTCGGCAATTAGGGTGCAATAAACTACCCTAAATATGGTCATATCCTCAATTTCTTTTCACAAACAGTTCAGAGCGATGTTCTAATTTGAATCCATATGTTGTAGTCGTACATCCCACCGTGCGGCATTCTGCAAAAGTGCAGCATGCAGTAGTCCAGCCGTGGCGAAAATGTGATCGTGCGCCGAGCCACTGTGTAACCTGCAACGTGAATAGCACCAATGGAGGGAGGCGGACACCCGAAGGGGAAGTGAAGCAACTCTCTGACTTATTAACGGATTTTCATTTTCCTTACATCAAGCACTCAAATATAATTTTATACAGTACAAGGCTACAAACTTAAGTTTAGTACGTGTAACGAAGAAAGAAATGAATAAGAAAACATAGGACACATTATCACAATCTAAAATTAACTGTCCTTAGAATGTCTCTGCGACAGAGTTTCAAAATCAGGAATTATGTCACTTACTGCCAGTCGTAGTTGATCACGAAGGTATTTGTCTGTCAGTCGTGATCTAAATTTGGTTTTTACTATTTTCATTGTTGAAAATAATTTTTCACAAACGTAAGTTATAGCGAACATGGCTTCAACAGAGCAAACGAATGAACGAAGCTTTGGATATTTATTTATTTTATTTTTTTTTTTTTGGCAAAGATTTGAAAAGTTTAACATTTTTCAAGTCCTTACATATAACTTTCATGTAACATCACGTTGTAAATCTGTGAGTTTAAATTGAAGATCTAACCGTTTTATTCGTACATCTGCTGAAAAAGGATCGACGTACAGAGGTAATAAAAATAAAAATAATAATAATAATAATAATAATAATAATAATAATAATAATAATAATAATAACACTTAACCTTTTAATGTTTGATGAGTAACATGTAGTATAATGCCGTTTTATGTTACACAACCGTTTTCCTCGTAACACTTGTGAATAAATCATACATTTAATATTCTCATCATATTGGCAAAAAAAAAAAAAAATGCGTCCTCCCATCCTACTTTGAAACTTCCATTTTTGTAGAGGTACATGGTTTCGAGAGAGACATTGCGACGGTATGCCACACGCAGGTCAGAGACAAATACAAATGGAACGGAGTTTGACTCCAGTGAGTGATAGGGTGGGTGTTGGAGAAGGTAGGAAGCAAGAGAAATGCGTAGCTATCATTGCGAGCCACAATGTGCTCGTGAGTCACATTTTCGCCACGGCTGCCGTAGTCCCTTCCCGCAAGCTCCGATTCTGCGGCAATGTGTGCACCGTTCCATTTAAACCAATGTGTTGTTGTCGTCCTGCTAAATCGGTCCTGCAAAATCGCAATGTGTAGACCCAGCCTTAAACATCTTATAAGTGAAAAGAGAATCCTTTGGTTCCTAATTATAAAAAAAAAAATGTAATTTATTGTAAGTGTTCCACTTTTTTTTCCGGTCAGTATAGAAACACGTTACTTACACAAAATAGTACTGTAGTTCTTTTCATTTCTAACTTCATTGAAATATTCTTTTTCTGGAATTCTACGGTTTTTCAGTAGATGGTAACGAAGCTCTATAGTCTAAAGCAGCTTTTTCAACCTTTTTAAAACATGTGGCACACTGAAGTGCAACTTAAAATCCCGCGGCATACTTATATAATATAAACCAGTGGTTCACAACCGGGGAAGACTTTTGAGGGTTTTAGGAGAAAATGAGGGCAATATAATACAAATAAATGAAATAGGAGTATGTGCATTAGGCTTAATAATATTTAAAAAAAAATTTTTCAATTTTATATGCATTGTCTTTTAGGGGAGAATGACTGTGTGATGAATGGTGTAAGGACGCATGGGGCGGATAAACGGTTGACAAGCACTTGAAACAAAATTCGCATTATTCACAAGTACAACTAACGCATTTTTTGTATTTTCATTTAAACTTTAAGATAGAAATGTAAAATTTGATGATAGAAAATTATCCATAATAACAATTTTTAATCTTACTCAACGTTGTGAGGTTGCCAAAGACAAAGAATATTAAACAGTAACATTTAAGATGTGACGTTAAAAATCTCTTACAAGAATTTTGTTTGCAATAAACTGAAATTTACAGATAATGTTTTACAATAATGAAAATTTTCAGTAAAATAAAGAACAGATAAAAAGCAATAGAATGAGAAAATTCAACTGTAATTTGAATTGAAGTACAAGTGTCGCCGTAAAATCTGTAGAGAACCCTTCAAAGATATCATAGAAATTTCTTTAACCCTTAAATTGGCAAAACTTTATTTCTCACACTAATTTATTAAACCTTGTCAAACTGTAAAGAAAAAAACTATCGCATTGTCCATATTTTATATGTTGTACAACATTACAGTATTGTGAAATTTTAATTTTCCTACCAATTTTTTTTCTATTGTTCTATTAAAATTCTAGCATATAGCCTATTAATCTGATGTATCCTATAGGATAGTTTATCAATTTAAGGTTTAATTGTTGCTGTTGGGACTCCAAATTTATGACATAATGACAAGAATTGTTTAATATAATCTTATTTTATTTAGAGTTCAGTCTAAATGACATATCACAGTTTAAAATCAATAACACTTACAAAAGTAAATGATCATTGTATATTATAACCAGGGAAAGGGATTTGGAGTATTATAAAGAATGGTGAAACGTAGTATAGATATTCGTAGCTCAGTGACTGTCAAGCGAGCTGCGTCACGGCGCATGGAAGAGTACAGTCCACTTCATACAAACTTACACGCAACGTCTGTAAATATATTTCAGAATAAACAAATAGAATAGTTTAATGACATATAGTGACCTACATACATAATCTGCATTTCTTTTTGAACTACATGTGCTTTTCTTCGCAACGCACAAGACACCAATAAACAACATTACAAATATACATAGTTAAATATGAACCTCTGCATCTTCTCATGTCAGTGGACATATTGATGTTGATAGACAGTTGTCTTCTGTATGGAACTCGCCTCTGAATATGTAGATCCAAACGAAATGGCATTTTCAATTAATGCTATGCCTTGTTATGCCTTGTTATAATAAATTGTAAATATTATTTTCAAATTTTCAAAATACAACTTTGCTCTGTTGCAAGGAAGGAAATTTTGTAACATGAAAAAACTCCGCTCTCCATCTGCAGAGACAATTAGAGAGTACTTGAAACAAGATACGTCAATTAAATTCACATGTTGAATGACGTCATTGGGACACGTCTTTGTTAGTACATCTGAAATCCGACTAAGAATATCGTATCCATCATTTTTAATCAAAACTTTGTTCATTTTTTCACCAACACGTTTTCCTATTTCACCTTCTACTGCACTCAGTTTATTTACTATAGTCCTCATAATATTTATTTGCTCAACTAGTTCTACTCCTGACTTTCCTAATTGAATAATAGCATCCGATAAATATCCAAAATTTGACTTGATATCCGTGACTCCTTTCTCGATTGTTCTATCATTTAGCAGTTCCTGGCGTATTTGAATCGCAGCCGCGTCGTCGGTATCGAAAGACTGGACCACTTTCTTCACAGATTGGAGGTGACGTGCGTAATAATTGCAAGCTTCTAATCATGACCCCCATCTCGTAGGAACTGGACATGGGGGAAGCGACAATTTAGGGAATTGTTTCCTGAATTTTGATACTCGATCTGGAGGTTTTACAAATATAGTCTTTCAATACTGTATTGTTAGTTGGTTTCACTTTCGGCATTGTACCTGCACTTCACTACTCTGAACTGCAAACCTGCATGTTGAAGTTCTTATGCGACAACTGTCCCGTTCACCTGTTGTTGACGTGTAGAGACCTGCGAGTATGTCATGGAGGGGAGGACTTGGTATAAAGGGTTGTAAACAAATGACTGTGTAGATGCCAATACTAGCTTTTACTACTCCAAATTCCGTTCCCTAATTATAACATTGAAATTCAAACGTTTTCGCCCTTGGGCATCATCAGGCATTTGACTCACAATATCTTATACCATTTTTACTATATATTAGCTGTGAAATGCGTACCAGATAATTTATGTTTACAATCTTGTGTATTTAATAAATAACTATTTGCATGGTAAACTCTATGGTAAGTAACAATCTGAAAATTTAAAATGAATACAGATACAGACACTCGGGAGGAAATTAAACGCAGAATAAATATGGGAAACGCCTGCTATTATTTGGTTGAGAAGATTTTGTCATCTACAGTAGTCTGCTGTCAAAAAATCTGAAAGTTAGAATTTATAAAATAGTTATATTACCTGTTGTTCTGTATGGCTGTGAAACTTGGACTCTCACTTTGAAAGAGGAACAGAGATTAAGGGTGTTTGAGAATAAGGTTCTTAGGAAAATATTTGGGGCTAAGAGGGATGAAGTTACAGGAGAATGGAGAAAGTAACACAATGCAGAACTGCACGCCTTGTATTCTTCACTTGACATGATTAGGAACATTAAATCCAGACGTTTGAGATGATCAGGGCATGTAGTACGTATGGGCGAATCCAGAAATGCTTATAAAGTGTTAGTTGGGAGACCGGAGGGAACAAGACCTTTGGGGAGGCCGGAACATAGATGGGAGGATAAAATTAAAATGGATTTGATGGAGGTGGGATATGATGATAGAGACTGGATTAATCTTGCACAGGATAGGGACCGATGGTGGCTTATGTGAGGGCGGAAATGAACCTCCGGGTTCCTTAAAAGCCATTTGTCGTTGTTTGTAAGGAATCCCGAATATAGTGTAAGTATGGTTTGAAACCTGAACGGAAAGGACGTGTATTTTCTTTATTTTTGTTATTATTGTGTTATGCTTTTGTGTTATATTTCATTTTTCATTATATAGTTATATTTATATTATTTGAATTTCAATAAATCAAAATGTTAATGACAAAAATGAAAGTCTTAATAGAATTCAATGTATCAATCCGTCTTTGTAGAAATCCAGCTATTTTTTCACGAAGAAAACATTGTTTCACTCTCCTTGCCTTTTTAAATGCTAGCACCGAATTACTACGTAGTTTTAAGTCAGGTTTACTCTGTATATCCCTTAAAACTTCTATAAAATTGTAAATATTAGCATGGTCAGAATAAAAGAAACTACCTGGTAAGTCTCGAATGAATTCATTCGCAGCCAGTTGTAAGTTCTCATTGTCGTTGCTCCAAATTCTGCGCATACTATTGGAGGAAACATGACACCTGGCTCTACATATCTTTCACAGATATAATCCGAGAATAATTGTTGAACTTGGGGATCTTGTAGTAGTAAAGGCACTGTCAACATTGAATGCGTCATTGATAACTGTGGTGTTCAAAAATGGCAAACCAGAAAACAATTAAAAAAATTATCCAAATAATGTAACATTATAGTTACATTTAAATCGCAGGTAACGGAGGCAGTTAGACTGACACATTTTGAAAACCAGGAATGGAACTGACGCAAGTCTTTTTTGTAAACATGTTTACGCAGACAGACCTGACATGGTTTCCTATTGCATACGACCATACATGGCCAATCTTAATTTCAATGAACGCACAGAATGAGAGATGCAGCCACGTGCGAAGGATAGATACATACCTACAGAAATATATCGATAGCGTATTGTCAAGATCCGCTTTTTGAGACGGAAGCCAACAGGGCTACGCGAATTCCAAACTTTACCCACACTGCTCACATAATCTGTTTTCTGCTTCCTTTTGGTATTGTTATAATGTGGTAATATTTCATTAGTTTCTAATAAGATGGTCTAAAATTACAGACCAATAGAATGTGGTACACCAGTGATGTCAAAGCAAGCGCATTTCTCCGACCTTGACGTCGTGCGCTGACATCAAGAGCTAAGTATGGAAAGAGGAAGGGTTATGTACCTATATGAATAAGCAGCCTGTTGGATTAAGAAAACAGTGGTGCACAAACTTCAAACGGAACGTGAAATTTTATGCCCTTATTTTTATATGGCTTCTTTCTGTTTAATACAATATTATCTATATTGTCTGTAAAACAAAAGTACTAATATCAATTTCTTAATATTGCAGTTGTATTTTAAATGTTAATAACATAATAAAGAGTTACGAAGGAATATTCACTTAAATTCCATAGTAGCACAACTATACTGTACTAAATGGATGAAACACATCATTCATAAAGAAAGTGATATCCCCAGAAAAGAGATTGAGTATGACATGATAAGTTGTAATTGATATTGATGGTACCTTTAGCCTTATAAAAGTAATCAATAAACTAATCAAAACAATATTACAGTACAAAGCAAAGTTACCTAGGTGCTATATATGTTTTAAGTGTAACTAATATTACATAACAAAAGTCTTATCGCTTTATGCTTTTAAGGTGATATTGGTGAGCAACTTCCTATCATCAGAATATTAAATTATTTTCTCGAAATATGCTGAAGCTATAGAACTGACATTTTTACAACATATAGGCACGTATCTTTTGCTTATGATGTAACAGTAGGCCTAGTTGCTTTGTTAATTAATTTTCTTACAAACAATTTCCATGCGAATATTTTCAAAATTTTCAATACACTATCTTCAGTAATACGTATTTACGGTTTATTAGATTTACGAAAACATTCTGTACGGCTACTAAATAAATAGGCCTATGTCTGAAAATTTCACTTTTCTATTAAAAAAGTTGAGAAAATATTTCTTTTGAATAAAAAAAATCAAACTTGTGAAAAATGAGCATTAAAATTAAAACTTTCATTCTTGTAATGCACTTAAACTTCTCAGACAGATCTAAAAATTACCATGGGTACAGTTTTATAAGTTCTCTTCCCTTTATCTATTGAATCAGTGCTGCCCATCCCTGAATATAGCTCGATCAAGCGGCATATACTACCTCTTTCTTCTGTCTCTTTCCTTTCCGCTGTAAAGCGCTCGGGCTCTCCTGAGCTCTAAAGCGCGCGCTTGCTCCTATGGGCATCAATTGACATGACTGTGGTACAGGGTAGTTACACCCTGGAGCACAATACTTTTTTTGTGATTGTATAGGCTGTGCCTCGCTTTCCCTTGTGATAGGCTGATGGGAAGCGAAATCCAAAAACTCTACTTAATTATGTCTACGTTTAGACATTTTCCCTTGCAAAATTATTCATATATTTTTTAGCAAAATAACAGCAAGGAGACTAGTGTGATCTCATATTAGTGGGCAAGACACATACACTTCAATTTTGATCAAAATCATTAGTCGGTAATTGACTGATTACTACATTTTTTACCGAAGTTAATGCACAGAAGTTCAAGACAAATAAACATGAAAGATGTAATGTGATATTGATAGTGTATACAGGTCAAAAGTAAAAATACTTAATTACTTACAAATGGCTTTTAAGGAACCCGCAGGTTCATTGCCGCTGTCACATAAGCCCGCCATCGGTCCCTATCCTGTGCAAGATTAATCCAGTCTCTATCATCATATCCCATCTCCCTCAAATCCATTTGAATATTATCCTCCCATCCACGTCTCGGTCTCCCCAATGGTCTTTTTCCCTCCGGCCTCCCAACTGACACTCTATATGCATTTCTGGATTCGCCCATACGTGCTACATGCCCTGCCCATCTCAAATGTCTGGATTTAATGTTCCTAATTATGTCAGGTGAAGAATACAATGCGTGCAGTTCTGCATTGTGTAACTTTCTCCATTCTCCTGTAACTTCATCCTTTTAGCCCCAAATATTTTCCTAAGAACCTTATTCTCAAACACCCTGAGGCATGTGTACGTGAGGACAACAGCCAACTGGTCTGTATTGACTCTTCATGGGTTGTCGCGCCACGGATTACATCACATTATAAGCACCACCGCCACCATAATTTTCCATTTTTCATGATCATCATTCTTTTCTTTTGTGCTGTAAACTGGTTTTTCTTTCTTTCTTTGTGTTTATACTTGGAAAGAAAAACTTTAGTCTACAGCACAAAAGAAAAGAATGACGATCATGAATAATGGAAAATTATGGTGGCGGTGGTGCTTATAATGTGATGTAATCCGTGGCGCGACAACCCATGAAGAGTCAATACAGACCAACCGGCTGTTGGTCTCACGTCCAATCCACATGCCTCAGGAGAGATGAACGATCATCCATGCAATCCGGGGATAACGTACGATCAGTACGATGGCCCACACCGCCGTTGGTGTTTGTAATGGTGATTATATTATTAAATTTTATATTATAAATGTGAAAATAAAAGTAAAATTTTTTTATTAAGAGAACATAAACTTAAGGTGAAGGACAAAGCGCAGATGACAAAATGAGACGGTAAAATAAAGACTATAATAATAGTTTAATTGAGCACGAGTGTGTACAACCTTCAGCCATTTTGTATTTGTTCTGGTGACCTGACTCGGGATGATTGAGGATGATTGTGGAGTATTGATGAAATAATGATGGCAATAGTAACGGGAAATGAGGAAACCCGGAGAAAATCACTCGCACCGCAAATTTCTTTATGGTCAAAATGGGGATCGAATCTGAGTCGCCACGGTGAATAGCAAAGACTTTAATCACTCGGCTAAGGGCGAGCGAAAATAAAGAATATGGAAAAATTAAAGATCAATGTAAAGAAGATGAACATGAAGTACAAACTCAAAAACATGGCAAGAATGAAGTGATTGATAAAAAGGTGGGGAATACTGACAAGAAAAGACGAGAAGATAAAGAGACAAAGATAGGCCTAAATATGAAAATGAAATGAACTTTGAAGGGTAACTGGAAGAAAATACATATAGACCACGGAAAATATTAATGATAAGCATGGAAATTAAATTATAAAGTAGTGTAGTAGACGAGAAAATGATGCTCAAGAATTATACTTAAAACATAGCCTATGCTGACTGTCTGAGAAGCGTAGAGTGCCTATGGAACACAAGGTGATGCTGAAAAGAGTGTAGAGAAAGGTCAAGTGAATAAATCTGACTTTCCTCTCACCTGATGATTCATTTAATGCTATAAGCGGTGAAGAATGTCATTGCCTTGGGAATTACAGATGTCTGGCGTTATTACATCATAGTTACAGTATTTGCACCATTATTTAAAAACAATTTAAAACCATTAGTCTATTATACTTTACTCTACTCTACTTTATCCCAGTTTACGCTAATTTAGTCTATTCTAGTCTACTCTACTCTAGTCTATCCGAGTCTACTCTAATCTACTCTACTCTAGGCTTGTCCAGTCTTGTCTAGTCTAGTCTAGTCTAGTCTAGTCTAATATACTCTAGTCTACTCTAGTCTAACCTAGTCTACTGTAGTATACTCTATCCTAGTCTACTCTATAGTCTATTTTACTCTAATCTATCCTAGTCTAGTCTATTCTAATTTACAAAACATATTGGACCGACAAGTCAATATTAACTGATAAATGATGATAAAAAGAACCTTCATTTGACTATTTATTATGAATCATTCAAGAAGTGACTAGCACGTAAAAACCAAGTAATGGCTACAAGTACTTTCGCCTTGTCCGGCATCATTAGATATCATAAAAAATTAAATATGTATGAACGTAAAAATTATTATCATATTCATAATAAATATCACCATTTATTTGTTAGTCTATTCTAGTATACTCGTACTCTACTATAGTCTATTTCGCTCTACCCTAGTCTACTCTACTTATAGTTTTTGTATTTTACTCTACAGTAATCTAAACTATCCTAGTTTATAAACTACATTAAAGGAGATATGTCACAGTTATATGAACACTTTATAAAGTGTTTCATCGACTTCATAAACACTGTATTATTGACCAAAAATGTGTATTTTATCATTATCCTAGTTTAGTCTAGTTTATTCCAGTCTACTGTACAACTCTATTCTAGTCTATTCTATTATTCTACTTTAGCCTACTTTACTATAGTCTATTTTACTCTACTATAATCTATCCGAGTCTAGTCTCGTCTATTCTAGTCGATTCTACTGCTATATTCTAGTCTACTCTACTATTATACTTTAGTCTATTCTATTATAGTCTACTTTACTGTACAGACCGATTATTTAGTCCTGACAGCTCAGCGACACGAAAGAGGGGAAGTAATAGGAGTGGTGGGGAGAGTTCCAGAGTAGAGATAAGGGCGAGCGGTCGGTAAAGGAATGCAGTAAAGCTTAGCTGTACTGGAAACACAACGCTATATAGTACGTCCGCTCAAATGAGAGCCACTTGGAACGTGCGATTGGACACACTTACCGCAGGAAGCAAGTAGGCACGCGACTCCGAACAGGTTCCATGTAAACAACGCTGCGTTGCCATCTCTCCCTTCTGAAGACTGAAGTGAACCTTCGTATGCGTCTTGTAAATACAGCAATAAACACAAACACCTCCTATTCAGAGTCCGTTGAGTCACTATTTAAGTCAATTACACAAGAATCCAAGCTAGCTTCTAAGGAGCGATAATCACTTTCTTTTGTCTTTACATGTTTTCAATATACTTCACCTAATGCTTTTTATTATTAATGTCATCCATCACATTTACTATCAAATCACGTACTTCTTGAACAGATTTGTTCCGCAATCCATTTTCTGACCGGACATTTCTCTTCAGTTCCGACCAAACGAATTCTATGGCAATGGTGGGAGGGAGGCAGTCGCAGTACAACATGGCCGTATTTCGGTGATAGTTCGTCAATTACATACATCTTTTTTCTGTAATGGCTATGTTTTATCTCTTGTAACAGATGTAACTTTGTTGTTGGGACTGGCGTGGGCAAAGGGATGTTATTTTCACGTTTTAATGACATCTATATATTGTTGATCTAGTGGTAGGTACAAGATTCATAATACGGGAATGGTATGGGGCATTATCCATAATGATGACAGACGGTTCTTCCAGTCGTTTTAGCAAACATTCCTCAAACCATACTTCAAAGATTTTAGAATTCATAGTCCCACGGTAATTAGCCGGAGCATCACACATACTTTGGTGGGTAACGAATAATGCTCCTGGAATGAAACCATTTCTTCCCCCCGCATGTAAAATTATGGCAAAAAGATATTACGGCGAACGCCAGTAGGGAAGTTATCCCCACCCGTGCCGCTCGGCACCTCGCTCGCATTCTCTCTCTCTCTCTACTATCTGTCCCGCTTCGATGGATCACTGCCTACCACTATGTAATACGCATTAGACAATACGCATTAGACAACTGTCCACAACCACAATGCAATACGCATTAGACAATATGCATTAGACAACTGTCCACAACCACAATGCAATACGCATTAGACAACTGTCCACAACATGTACTGACACAACACAACACAACACAACACAATGTAATGTGGTTTTCATTAAACAACACTCACCTGTTAACTTTGCACGTCCTCGAAGTAACACAATAGTCTTTTTTTCCCACAGGCTGGACACTCGTAATGAGTACACGTCTTCGGTACGGATCATCACTACACGTGGTTACGTCTGTACACGAAGTTGGACACGGACACAATGAAGCCACGCCCGTAGTCAACCCCTACCAAGCGACATTCACAAGCCCACCAGTTTCTACCCACGCTACTCGGCCGTTGTCCCCTTCTACAATACGTTATGGCAGTTCCCTTAAACATAAATAGATTCATTTTCCCTTATACCCCAACTCGCCTCGGTAGCCGAGAGGTCTAAAGCGTGAACAAAAAGCGTTTAGTTTAGGTTTAGTTACGAACTTTCTCGGATCGAATCTCCCCTCCTGCGAAGTCGTAAGAAAAAAAAAAAAAGAGAGAGACATTAAGCAAGGAACAAAGAAGGAGAGGCTGTGGAGAGAGAGAGAGAGAGAGAGAGAGAGAGAGAGTGACTGGACGAAGTTCCTCTTTTGCTTCGCAGATGTCGTTACTCTTTTTGTTCCACTTTCCTACACTAGATGTCAACCCACCCTAAACCCCTATTTCCACTCTTTCTCGCTAGGGTGTGTGGTGAGCTTGTAGGGGAAAAGTGGAAAGGGGACGTGGGCGGAGCTTTGCGTTCGCCGTATTACGTTTTTCCCAAAATTATCATTCGTTGTCCTTTACCTGAAGAAAAATTGTCATCACAATAACTTGACCCATCTGACCAACAACACATTACACCGTCCTGGGTATCATACCATGTTTCGTCTAAGTATTCTTCTTCATTACCCAGTTGTCGATAATACTCTATATTCCGTAAATACGAGGAACGCCACATCCGTATTCGTAATGATTCCATTGCTGCTAGTTGAGATCCATGAATTTTATATTTAAACCCCATTTAATGTAATAGTTCCATTAAAGTATTTCTTTGATACGGAAACTCATATTGGGTAGCTTGTGTTTTATTACGCATTGCATTGAGAAGTTTATTTGAAGTTGGAGCTATTTTATTTTTTATTTATATTATATGGAACACAAAAGCCACACTATACACTTACTGTCCTCTGCCTTGTTCTGAGCTAACTGCATTATATTTGCGGGCTCGTCTGAAACCAAATACTATATGAACTTGTTCTCGGAGCACCGACTTAGATCTGTCAACAGCGCTGGCGTACCAACAACCAGCCGCGTGCTTCCAGACTGAAACACCTGACGCCTCCCGCTCAAGGTAGGTGCAAGTGGCTCTCATTTGAGCGGACGTACTATACCGCATGCGTGACATCCGATCGCTCTGACTACAGGCGACAGACTAACCTGAACATCCCTTGGCGTAACTTAATGGACTCGCACATTGTCAGCGACTGTCAGGACTAAATAATCGTACTGTACTCTAATCTAGTCTAGGCTACTCTAGTCTACTCTACTATGCTGAAGTTTATTCTAATCTACTCTAGAGTAAATAGTCAGTAGTAGTATTAGTAGGCTCTATTAGTAGTGGGAGCGGCAGCAGCAGTAGCAGTAGTAACTTATTACTAGTGGTAGCACTAGTGGGCCTAATAGTAGTGACAGTGGCAGCAGTAGCAGTAGAATCAGTAGTAGTAGCACTAGTAGCCCTACTAGTAGTGGTAGTGGCAGTGGCAGCGCCAGCAGCAGTATCAGTAGTAGTAGTAGTAGTAGTAGTAGTAGGCCCTACTAGTAGTGGTAGTGGCAGTGGCAGTGGCAGTGGCAGTGGCAGCAGCAATAGCAATAGCAGTAGTAGTAGTAGTAGTAGTAGTAGTAGTAGTAGTAGTATTTCTAGACTTTGTAAACATTGAAAATTACCACTACGTGCTTTATATGCAAGATTAGGAAAGTTTGACTTCAGTCAGGAATAAATTATTGTAGCTGCTTTCACTCTAGAATTCAAATTAGAAAAGAATGAGTAAGAAAAGAGGATGACAAAGATGAAAAGCAATAAAAGATAAAGAAAGAGAAGCAGAAGTTGAACAGGAAGAAAAGAGGACAATGATAAGAAGAAGCGTTTACGACTCAGTGCAAGTATACTGGGAGTTTTTTTTTCTCCGTAACAATGTTAAAAATAAATTTAAAATTGGCTTAGAATAGCTGCATGTTTTTATAAGTAACTTATATAACTTTCGATTGGAACTTGAGTATCGCCTGGTAGTCCATAATTTACGATGTTTGTCCTTAAGTCTTAATCAAGTGGATTCGAATGATTAATTGTGACCTATTTCCGACAGATGACTCACAGAAATTCACCTTGGATGTTGTAAATGCCCAGCATTCCGATCTGCTAATCTACACGAACAAGATGACGAAGCGCATGTCGACTGACGTGGTTCGCACGAAGGGCTATCGGCGAAACGAACGTCCCGAGTAATATAAAGGTAAGCGTTCACTACATCGTATCGCACTCCTCGTACGAATCGCACGCAACGGATATTTTAAGTGCAGTGCGTTCACTGTAACGGCTTCACCTCATCGCCTCATCGGATTCCCTATCAGCTGTTTAAAACATGACGTCGTACGATATTGACATTACTGTAAGTAGAGGAGTTGAGGTTAGGTCTATTAATTACGTCTGTTAGCGAATAAGAATATGTAATTGCTCCATGAGTCTTAATTGAAGAGGAAGAAACGAAAGAAATATTGGTTACCTAATATATTTGCAAGAAACGACTTGATTACTGTAATGGGAACGCCTCAAATTATATAATTCTTCGCAATTTTCTACACGCGAAATAAGTTTTCCGTCTGCCATTTTAGCGCGACACTGAACATGGCACAACATAATAGTAACAATTGACCAATTAAAATTGATTTATTAAAAAGGCCATGATCGCACGCATCGGAAAAGTTGCCCATCCGAGAAACGTGGACGGATTTGCCGAAAGGCGATGCGTCCGATACGATGTAGTGAACGCGGTTACATAACAATTACAGCAAAGATAGTGTTTTTCCGATCCGTGCGATTCGTCCGATGCGTGCGATACGATGTAGTGAACGCTTACCTTAAGACTTCGAACGTCGATTTGTCTGTACGATTAAATTGACGGAAACGAACCAATAACACAGAACACAAACGGCTTGCCATCTCAGTGTTTTGTTACTGGCTGGGAAATCGTGATTTCATTAGTTCGTTCGTATAGAGAATATAGATCCATCCATCCGGCCATCCATGTATTTATCTATTGGATAAAGTCTATAATCCGTATAATGACCTGAGGCGTTATTGCACACACTCACGAGTAGTTGCAAACCGCATATGAGCATGTACGGTCCTCGTTGCTCAGCTGTCAACAGTCTATCGATCAATCGATCAATCGTGTATTTTAGGAATGCTTGCAGTGTTGCCAACTGGACGGAAATTCCGTCAAAACTGACGGAATTTCAACGCACCGGACGGGAAAAGAATGGCTTTGATGGGTGACTGATTTTCTGACGGAATTTACGATTTACATCGTCTTTTGTCTTTTTTAGCTGCTGTCATTTTAATTGTTTAATTTTTGGGGGATTTCACTTTTTTATTTTAACAGCCCTGTCTGTGTCGTACCTTGTTAAAGAATCCTCCGGTTTCAGATTTCCTCGTAATCAAGTCAGAGGTTGACGAGTTACTATTTTAATCAAGATTGTGTTAAAATTTGCTTTTGAATTGTTTATAGATATATTGAGTGGGTCTTTTTTATTTTTACGGATTCTGACGGATTTCCAGGTGCTAGACTGACGGGCATACAGTTTATGTGTTGGCAACACTGAATGCTTGTTCCCAATGTCCACTGTCCACTGTCGATTGAACGTTCTTGGTGCTTTCTATTCTGACAAAATTACAAAAATACAAGCCTATTGTTGGCAAGGATACAAAAAATTTATGGTTGGGAGTTGACAGATAGTTCAATTTTTATTATAGTTCAGTGTTCAGGTGACAGTCTTAGACAGTTTGATGAGAGTATACCTGAGAAAGGGGCATGCTGAGAAAGTCTCAAAGAAAAATGAAGAGGAAGATGCTGAATATCAGAGTCAAATGAGATGTACTGCTTGATAATAGATGTACCGTACTGATCAGCCACAACCTCAACGAGAGGATTTAGGTGAATTATATATCCCTTTATTGGTAGATAACTTTTATGTTAATATATTTTATTTGTGTATACTTACAGCTTTTTCAGTTAAATAAGGATGATTATAACTGAAGATAGGAATTTACCCACAGAGACTACAAGGTTAAGTATGCATAGTGTGTTCATTGTATGCACGAGAAATATAAACCCATTCAATTGCTGCGATACAAAACATATTATGAAGAGTCCACTGCAAGAATGACGGATGTTATTTGGAATATATTTTGCAGGAGAAGCAATTGAAAGTTTGAAATGCTTAGAGCTCAAAGCTTAACTGTGATTTTCCGATCATTACTGGACAATGACTATCAGTGTTAATGCCCTATAATTCTCTATGTACAGTTACCCTTAAAAGGAATGAGACGACTCTTGGTCGTCGGAAGTTAAAGTTCTACAGCGCGGTTCACTCGATATCGACGTAACGATACATAACATGAGAAATACAGCAAGAATTGTTATGAGGACCACAATAAGGACAAGGCCCAAAATAAGAATCACGAAAAAGACAGCCATTTAAGGCCACGATTTCACAACATAGCTAGGGTCACAAGCTATCATTGCTTCTCTGTACCGAATGGCAAATGCCTGCTATGGGATCTACATTCTAGACTGCTGTTGTCACTGTCTTGTCTCGGTAGCTCATATTGTAGCGTGTCGGTTCCACTGCTTAACCGAAACGTCTCGTGTTCGATCCCAGGTGAAACTTTTTTTTATTGAGGTGTAATTAATTTCTTCAGAGTTCCTAGACTATCTAATTTGTCGAAAAATACGAATAATTTATGCCCAATTTCTGGGTCTTACAAGTGGGCTGAACCTCGTCAAAAAATAAATCTTACTTGAAAGTTAAGAGTATTTTTCCTCAAACAAAAATCACAAGAAACAAAAAGAGATCTGTCAAATTAAAATCTTTTCCACATGCCATTAGCTTCTATTACAGCTCTAAGTCGGTCCGGCATGGATGTCACGAGATTGTGGAATAAATTCTAATCCCCGGTGAGATCTTCCCAGGTTTCAACAACTTGATCCCACAATTCGTGTCAATTTCGAGGGCGTCGGTGGGCATAGGTGGCTATCCTTCTCTTTTTCAATTCCGCCCATAAATTTTTGATGACATTCAAATCAGGTGACTTCGGAGGCCAATTAATGATTTCGATCTCGGGTCTACTTTGAAACCATCTTTGAATGCTTGCGGCATAGTGCACAGGATGGTTATCCTGTTGGAACAGCAATGTTCCTTCGGGAAAACGTTCTAGGGGCGGAAGGAATATATTTTCCAGAATGTGCTCGTAAGTTCCCGTATTAAACCGGCCATCGATGGGTTCTATAACGCAAGGTCCATCGTAAGACATCCACCCCAACACGATATCACAGTCTACTATATACAGTCACGAAGCTTGAGTTTTGAGGGTGCTAGAAACAATAGACTGTGACGGTACTATTTTGCATTGCCTGTAATGAGGCGATATTAGCGATCCTAGTGGTGAGCAACAATCTAATGTTTGCATATTTACTACGTATTGAGCTTCGCGACTGTATATACTAGACTGTGACAATATGCTAAAGCGCCCCGATCTTTCACGTCGGTGCACATAGCGCTGATCATGTGGGAGACCATCCTCACGATAGACACGGACAGGACTTTCGTAATCACTCGAGATGGTTGTTTCGTCGGAGAAAATTACATTTCTCCAATCGAAATCCACTCGATTGGTAACGAAGGCAAGACGGTCGACAGCTTGTGCTTCCCCCAATATTTACATTTGCGCAGCCCTCCGGCTCCTAATACCGCGGTTCCTCAACCTGCTGATCACAGTCTGTGAAGAACCGGGAAAGTTAGAAGCTGCTCTTATTTCGTTAGCAGTCCGAAAGGGGTCCTGTCGAACTTCCAACTATCCTCATATTCTTAAATACTACAAGAAGTACAGTGTAATTTATCAAAATTTATGAAAGACGGAAATAGAACACATTTGATTAGAAAAGCACAAAATCCAGATAATGCAATTAAAGCTATTCGGAATATTATTAAAGTTAAACTTGTAGATATCCTAAGAAAGAAAATATTTTTTAATTAAAATTAGTGATTATAAAGTAGAGGATCCCAAATCTATTGCAAATTCTTTTAACGTCTTATAGTATATAGTACAGAAATATTATTGACAACTTAAACATTCAAGATTTTGCAAAAGATACTGCAATTAGTTACTTAACACATCCATTTAATAGTTAGTATTAATATATGTAATTAATCAATAACTGCAACAGTGCTTATACATTCAATCATAACATGAATTAAATTGAATGCACAATAAAATTAAACACGTAGATAAAATAGTTAAAATCAACTGAAGGGGTGAGAATGAAATAATCCAAAGCCACACTTTTAACAAAAATTGTTTTGTGCGAGTGCATTTATTACACATATGGGAAAGCTACTAATAAAATATTGTAATAATTACTCAACAAATGACATGGACTAAGGACTCTCAACCTTTGTAATCGTTTGTCTGTGTGGCTTAGGAATATATTTTTAATTTCATTTTGTTAGTTTTTAATATACATATATATATATGCATTTACATTGTGTGTGTGTGTGTGTGTGTGTATAAATGCATTCATTAGATTAACGTTTATAATATTATAACTTGTAGTTTTGTAATTTCTGTGATCATTAACACTTAATCTGAGGACTTCGTAAAACTCTATTTCAACGCTATTTAGAAAAAAAAATCGTTCATATAGATTAAAAATCGAACTCGCTCTCTTCTACACAACACGCAGAGATCTTAGCGTCTGAGCTATTGCAACGACACGAAAGCTTTGCTTTCTGTGCGGAGTGTCGATCTAGTCATGAAGGTCCATTGTCGATTTAACTACACGATTTACGTATATATTTATCTCTTATTTACGTAATATTGTCATATTTTTTGCAGTTTTTGAAGTGAATTCCGGAACGATGCTAGTAACAAACCAAATAGCTTGAATCTAAGTAACTCAATATTCATTACCTTGTGTATCAGTGCTCTGGTCTCTGATCATGCGCAGTGTTTTACATCTGAGACTTAGGAATATTCAATAGTCTCATTCCTTTTCAGGGAAACTGTACATTCTATATGTCTTAAGCTATGCATTGACAGTCTTGGTTCATTATCGACAAGAAAGTGATATCCATCAATCTTGCAGTGGACTCTTTATATTTCAGTTGTAACCTGGTTATACCTCAGGGTTCACGTCATGAATGACGTAACTGCAGTCTAAGCATAGCTAACCTAATATCCTCATGTTGTGGTATAAATTCCTACCTTTAATTCTGCAGTGCTCGGGAAAAGTGACACAAGTCAGTTTCCACAAACCTTTTTGATAATTTATTGACAACTTACGGAACATCTGCTCCCTTGGAAAAAAATACATAACTATTTCTCCCAATAAAATAATTCATACAGAAAAAAATCAAATCGACATAAACCAGTGTAAGTTGTCAATAAATTATCAAAAAAGGTTTGTGGAAACTGACTTATGTCACTTTTCCCAAGCACTGCAGAATTATAACTGAAATTTGAGGAATTTTAAAAAAAGCATTTCATTTTTAATATCTACATTAAAATGAACTGTAATTCTTCCTCCAACAGAAAATGAAATCAATTTAACTGTTTCCCCTTCCTTAGGTTCCCAGCGGACATTCAAAAGACACGCCGGTACCACAGTCTAGTATATACAGTCACGTAGCTTGAGTTTATGAGGGTACTAGGAACAATAGACTGTGCCGGTACTATTTCGCATTGTCTGTAATGAGGCGATAGTAGCGATCCTAGTGGTTAGCAACTATCTATGGATGTATATTTACTACGTATTGAGCTTCGTGACTGTATATAGTAGACTGTGCCGGTACAGTAAAGATCTCCATCACGGTTTTCTCAATTCTTTTTCAGCATTTGTCTGTGTATAAAATGTTCCTTGGAACACAGTTCTTATCCGAATTATTTGAAATCTTCTGAGAATGATGTAATAAGTACAAGGATTAAACTTTTGTCTGAGTCTTTATGTCCATTGTGGTTTTAATATATGAATTTAAGTTGAATTACAGTATTAATGTTGTTTAATTAATAAAACTGGAAGTTTACAAATCTGAGGACAGTAAAATATACATACCATAGGCCTATCAAATCCCAGAGCAATTTTTGTAATTTTTGTTTATACACATTTGAAATATTTGTATAATATTTAGCTGGCGCTGAAGCAGATTAAAACTGTCAGGCACAGGAC